>NC_090752.1:24592432-24609932 GCF_036898095.1 Palaemon carinicauda
ACCAATATTTCGCACCAGAAAAACTTTCACAAAAAGTGGGATTTCGGTAAAGAAACAAACAGGACAATGTATGAAAAGAGTGATATGGATGAAAGACTAGACAAATTATTGAAAATCATTGAAAACAATTTTGAGATAAACCAAGTTGGAAGTGGAAATAACCATGTTAATTTAGTTAAAAATCGGAAAGCTCCAATCTGGACTAATGGCCAGGATTTTGAAAGTTATTGCCATCAACTAAGGCTATGGGATTCACAGACAACCATTCCTCCAATTCAAAAATTTTTCGAATTGGTGGATAGTTTAAAAACAAACAAAGAGATTAGAGGATTATCGTTATTTGTGTCAAGAGAGGTTATAGAAAAAGTAAACACTAACAGTATAACTATCATTGAAGACGTGATAAACTTGCTAAAAGGTAAATTTGAAAAAACAACCTTGGAAAAAATGTCTGAATTGGTTTCTGAAATACAAAAATTTGAACAGAAAGACAAAGAAACAGGTGAAGAGTATCTGAATAGATTTGAGAATCTTTTAGTGAAAATGGATAGAGCAAACTTTGGATCAAAATGGGAATTATGGACTACAGTTTTGTTTTTAGATAAGTCTAAATTAGAAACAACAGAAAAAATTTCAATTATGAAACAACTAAAAAATGTAGAAGATAAAGTCACAATAGAAATATGTAAAAAGGAGTTCAAGGAACTAAAGATAGAAAACCAAAGACCCGAAAAGGAATTGGACGTATTTTATACAAATAGACAAAGATCTACATCGAGATCAAATGAGCAAAGAAATAGGAGACCATACTCCCGTTCGCGAGATAGAAGCCAAAACAGGAGAGAGTCAGGAAGCAGATATCAGAGTAGAAGATATTACTCTCGATCAGGAGATAGAAACCGAAACAGAATAGACTCCTTTAAACGAAGAGAACCTTCGGAAAGGAGAAGTGAGGATCGTGAAGAACTTGAAAGGAATCGGCAAGATCGTCCGATGGAGGGCGGCAGGAGGCTCAGATCAGAATCGAGAGAGAAAAGGTGTAGAAATGAATGCTGTCTGAATAGATTAAGTAACATCAGATTTGTGAGTGTTGAAGATGAGAGAGGAGAAGTAGAAATGCCTGAAATTTACTTGACGGATGAAATCAATGAAACTGAGATGATTATTGACAATGATGCACCCAAAAATGTGGCAGGAATTAAATGGATAGAAGAATATCTGAAGAAAAATCAATTTGGAAAAGGACAAGTTAATGTTAAAAGAATAGAAAAGAAAAAGTTCAAATTTGGACCAAGTAAAGTTTATGAATGTCACAAAATGTTTGAAGTTCCACTGATAATTAAGAAAAGAAAAATGGAACAGAGTTCAGTAGACTACGAGGGCAAATTTATGCTATTGAAGCTAATATCCCTTTTTTGTGTTCTAAAGAACAACTCCAGAAATGGAGTGCCTCTCAGGATTACGAGAAAGGAAAGGAAAAACTAGTTATCAGAAGCTTGGTTCCGAACCTAGAGATAGATAACCACTAAAGGTAACCACCTTGCCGTTGTCTTGGAAACCAATACAGAATGTAGCGAAGAAGAGATTGTAATGTTTGCCAAGAAATTGGAAAGCAATAAAGAGATATCAGAGTATAAAAGAGTAAAAAGGGTACATCTGGTATCTGGCCATAAGGGAGAGACTCAACTCCTCCATTTGTTCACATTGGCAGGAGTAGTATCCAACCGAACCAAAAAGGTTATTAAGAAAGTTGTTAATGAATGTATACCCTGCCAAAAGTATAAAAAATCATTAGGTATACCAAAAGTTGCCATCCCAACAGTGACGGAATTTAATCAAAAGGTCACAGTTGACCTAAAGCAAGTAAAGGAGAATAACATTCTGTGGATGGTAGACGCCTTTACAAAATTAATAAGTGGAGTTGTGCTAAAGAACAAAGAAGCAGTCACTGTTTTGCATGCCATCACCCAGAACTGGTGCGAGAAATATGGATATCCTACTGAGGGATTTTGGGCTGACAATGGATCAGAATTTCAAAATAAGGAAATGGAAAGTTTGGCTTCTGCAATGGGAATTACGATAAGGTTTGGCCCAACATATTCCCCTTGGAGTAATGGTTTGAACGAACGAAATCATTACAGCGCTGATCTAACTGTGAAGAAAGTGATGGAAGAGAATGATAGAATTACATTAGATGAAGCAGTTTCTAAAGCGGCCTGGTGTCATAATACTAATATAACAGTGAAAGGATATGCCCCATTACAGTTACTCACTGGGAGAGCTGTAGTAGTTCCTGGTATAACAAGTGGAAATGTAGCCACCGAATCTTTAATCTCGGAGTCAGAAGCAGTCAGAAGACATATTGAAAATCAAAAAGAAGTGAAAAAGAAGTATAGAGAAATTGAGTATGGTGAAAAGTTGAAAATTGCCTTAAACGCAAGAAATGCGTCTTTTAATGAATATCTATATACACCTGGGGAGAAAGTATTTTACCAGCACAAAGGTGGAAAACAATGGTTTGGTCCCGCTACGGTGGAAAAGATGGAAGGGAGAAGTGTATGGATTTTAGAAAATGGAGATATGAAAAAGGTAGCTTCTTGTCATTTGCAACCTTACGGAACGTTAAGGACTTCAGCTCATGAGAAAAAAGATGAGATTGGGTCGAAGGATGAGGCAGCTCTTATTGACCAGTCCGAGAGTGAGGAAATTAATTTAGAAAAGAGAGAAGAAGCGAAAGTTGTTAGTAAACCTGATTTGGCAGAAGAGAATTATGACAAAATGACCGTGAAAGATCATCTTCCATCTGAAAATAGGCCGAAAAAAAGTAAAATTATAATTATGACCTTTAAGAATGGCGAGGAACACAAAGGAAAGGGGACTGAAGTGAACAAACCTAACTCAAAGCGCAAATTCGTGTGCTTCATAAAACTAGAGGGAGGTAAAACAATTGAAGTTGACTTCGAAAATGAAATAAGGGACTAGAAATATCTTATAAATGAAAAAGAAGAAGAAACCGAAGTACAAGAGACCAAGGAAAATTTCGAACTAGATAACATTGGTACTTACTGGATGAAAATGTCAAATGACGAGTGTTTGGTAGAGGAAATAACCACATATGTGGTAGAAGTTCCAAAGAGTCGTCATCATGAACCTGAAGTTATAAACGCTAAAGAAAAAGAACTTGAAAATTTTGAGTATTATGAAGCATTTGAAGAAGTAAAAGATACAGGACAGGAGAAAATTGGTTCAAGTGGGTTATAACTGAAAAAGAGAGACAAGATGGGCAGAAGACCAAAATAAAAGCAAGGTTAGTTGCTAGAGGATTCCAGGAAACTGAGAAACCAAAATCAGATTCCCCAACTGCCTTGAGAGAGTCTTTCAAGACTTTCATCGCAGTATCGGCTAATGAAGGATTTGAACTGGAGAGCGTCGACATTTCCGCAGCTTTCTTACAGGCCGAAAAACTGGAGCGTGATGTGTTTGTTGAACCACCCAAAGATGTAAAATAGGAAGGAACCATTTGGAAACTGAAAAAGCCAATCTATGGGCTTGAAGATGCAGGTAGGAAATTTTGGCTTAAAGTTGACAAGATTTTTAAAGGAAGAGGAATGAAAACACTGCATGGAGATAACGCCTTCTACTACCTCCATGATGGCAGATCATTACTTGGTATGATTTTATGTCATGTTGATGATTTTTCGATTTCAGGAAAAAGAGAATTTGTGGATATGATCAAGGATCTTTTAATGAAAAATTTCACGATTTCAAAGGTGGAGTCATCTGAATTCAGATTTACAGGGATTGATATAGTTAGAACAAGAGAAGTAATAGAAGTAAGCATGGAGGATTATGCCCAATCCATTGAGGAAATCAAAGAAATAAGGAAAATTGGAAATGACGAACCTCTGACAAAAACCGAATATAAAGTTTTCCGGAAGTATGCAGGAAAAATCCAGTGGTTGGCGGAAAATGTCCGACCCGACTTGGCTATTGTTGGATTGAACATGTCTATGAAAAATAAAGATGCTACGATCGGTGATCTAAAGAGAGTAAACAAGATAGTGAAGAAAATTAAATCAAAGAAAGCAAAATAAAGTTCGGTAAAATAGGGAAGAAAGAAGACATGAAAATTTATGGCCTCGGCGATGCGAGTTACAGATGTGACTCAAAGTCAATTGGGGGTAACTTGATTTTAATGGGAAACAAGAAAACTGATATAGTAGCTCCTATATATTGGAAAACAAAAACCATCAAACAAGTGTGCCATTCTGCCAAAGACGCCGAAACGAGGAACTTAACTAAATTAGTAGATAACAGTGTTTATTTAGCAAAAAGTGTTGAACAACTTATGTTTGGAGAAAAAGGAGGAAAAATCCCAGTAAAACTGTTCACAGACAGCAGACCAACGCTGGAGAGTATAGCATCATCAAAACAAGTAGAAAGAAAATTGTTAAGAAACGCAGTGGCAGACTTGAAGGAGAAACTAATTCATAAAGAAGTAGAATCATATAGTTGGCTGAATACTAAAGACATGATAGCAGACATATTAACAAAGGAGAATAAAGAGAGTGATGACTTGGTGGAAGTCTTAGTTAAGGGAAGAATTAGAGTGGCTGTAAATGAAGATAATCTTGTTCATTTTAAAAACGATGAGTTCAGGTTAGAAAATGTTAAAATTAAAGACAAGGGAAACAGGTTTTAAATATATATATATATATATATATATATATATATATATATATATATATATATATATATATAGATAGATAGATAGATAGATATACTTATATATATATATATATATATATATATATATATATATATATATGTATACATTTATATGTATATATATATATATATATATATATATATATATATATGTGTGTGTGTATATATATATATATATATATATATGTATATATATATATATATAAATATATATATATATATATATATATATATATATATATATATATATAAATATATATATATATATATATATATATATATATATATATGTATA
Organism: Palaemon carinicauda; assembly: GCF_036898095.1. Classification (NCBI taxonomy): domain Eukaryota; kingdom Metazoa; phylum Arthropoda; class Malacostraca; order Decapoda; family Palaemonidae; genus Palaemon; species Palaemon carinicauda. The sequence goes on from NC_090752.1 coordinate 24,597,456, forward strand.
TATATATGTGTATATATATGTATATATATATATATATATATATATATATGTGTATATATATAAATATATATATATATATATATATGTATATAGATATATGTATATGTATATATTTATATATATATATATATATATATATACATATATATATATATATATATATATATATGTATACATATATATATATTTATATATATATATATATATATATATATATATATATATATATATGTATATATATATATATATATATATATATATATATATATATGTACATATATATATATATATATATATATATATATATATATATATATATATATATATATATATATATATATGCATATATATATATATATGTACATATATATACATACATATATATATATATATATATATATATATATATATATATATATATATACATATATATATATATATATATATATATATATATATATATTTATATATATATATATATATATATATATATATATATATATATATATATATATGTACATATATATATATACATATACATATATATATATATATATATATATATATATATATATATATATATATGTACATATATATATATATATATATATATATATATATATACATATATATATATATATATATATATATATATATATATATATATATATATATATATATATATATATTGAGGGCATATAAGGAAAAGCAGGTGGGAACATATTTTTTATTATTCGGGATATTATGCTCATATACAGGAGGGCTGATGGAAAAGAAGTACCCAGGTCGGGCAAACGGCCTCCGTTGCGTAAAGGTCAATTCTGACAGGGCATATTTGTTTTTTACAAAAGTTTACATACAATGTTTGGAGCATCAAATACATGAAACGGCATAGTACATACATCATGTGGAAGTCCGGAAAAATCTTCATTTAGACGTATATAAAAAAAGGGTGTAGAAAGTACGATTGATATGATTTGTATAAAACACGGATTCGGCCAACCGAAATGTCAAAAAGTTATTTCTTTACAAGTACTCCTCTCTCCTAAGACAAGAATTATTTTGACCATACTTACTGTCAACAAAGAGACTTTTTGAATCCTGGTATCTTTAAAAAAGGCAAACGCACCTCCAGGGTTCTTGAGATCTCCGGTTGTGAGCAGTTTCATGAGGCCGATACCTCTGAGGCATCGTCGGACAGAATACCCCCCCCCCCCCCCTGGGCAGGCTTCCTTGGGAGTTCGACTGTCTGTCATTTGGGCTGGTTGCATTTAGTAAGAGGAGGCTTGTTTAGGGACGGCACTCTGGGATGCTTCTTTTCAGTGTTTACGGCGTCATTGTCCACCGTAAGGAATGCTGGCTTCAGCCTGTTAAACGTGATCCAATCCTCTTGACCATGTATCATGAAAAGCAGTATGCCTTGGGGCGGGCTTCACGATGCGGTATGGACCCTGGTATGGCCGCATCATGGAGGGTGGGGGCCAGTCGACACATGTCATTCCTGACGAAGATAATCTCCAACACCTGTCTCATCTGGGAGGTAGTTAACTAAGGAGGAGGGTGACTGGTGCTGGTATTGCAGAGGTGTGCCCATCGGGTCCAGTGGGATTTCTTCCAGTGTCAGCGAAATGGGCTTCGTGTGGTACGCAGCTCCCTCTGGGTCTGCAGCTTGTTCTCAAATGAGGACCTTGTAGTCCACACCCAGGTGGACAGAGCTGATTTCTACCCATAACAGAGTGTCAGCCATAGGTTTCTTCTTGCCTGTAAGGTAGTGGATAGTACATCCGAACTCAGCGATGGTGGTCAGGGGTCGTTGTTGTCTCAATTACCAAACATCCCCACCTTCATGAGGGTGTGGACCATTGGTTGGTGATCCGTTTGGATGGTGAAAGAGGCCCCTTCAAAGATGTACTGGAAATGCTGAAGGGCTTGTTTGACGGCCAGTAATTCACGGTCGAATGTACTGTAATGGGGTTTGAGGGGCTTGAGTTTGCGGCTGAAAAACGCTAGTGGCTGGAGCAGTCCGTTCACTATCTCTTCCAACACTGCTCCACAGGCAACATTACTAGTTTTGGTGGTGAGTCTGAGGGGGTCTGCCAGGTCCTGATAGATTAGCATGACTTCTTCGGCGAGACCGTCCTTTGTCTGATCAAACGACTGCTGCTGTGGTGTTTCCCATTTCACCTTATTTGCATTCCCCTTTAGGATGTTTTTCCATGGGGACAAGATGCAAGCGATGTCTAAAATTAAACACCGATAATAATTCACCATGCCAATGAACTCCTGCAAGGCATTTATTGTCGTAAAAGAGGGAAAAGTCCTTTCAGCTTCCACCTTGGAGGTCATGGGGTGCACTCCTGTCCAGTAGACCTTGTGTCCCAGGAAATTCTCCCTCTCTCCGCCGAACGTACATTTCTTGAGGTGGACTATCAACCCATCTTACTGCAGGCATTTCACTGTTCCATAGGCGACATTGTTGGTGTTGGATTTGAGTCTGAGGGGGTCCTACGGGTCCACATAGACTATTGTGGCGTCATCAGCAAGGGCGGCCCTCATCTGATTGAACGCCTGCATTTGTCGAAGCAGACCACTAACCCCTTCTCCTGCAAAAATTTCAGGGCAGCTTGAATTTGGTTCTCTTGCTCTTCCCATGATCTGGAGAAGATCAGAATGTCATCCACGTAGCAGCAGCAGAACCATAGATCACCAAAAATGATGTCCATCAGGTGCTGGAATGTGGCCCCCATGTTTCTGAAGCCGAGGGTGGAGAAAGCGAATGTGTAAGTCTCGAAGGGCGTGAAGATGGCCATCTTTGGGATGTCGTCCGGGTGGACAGGGACCTGTAAGTACGACTTGAGGATGTCCATCTTTGTAAACATCTTCACACTGTGCAGGGCGTCGGTGAGGTCCTGCATGTTTGGTAAAGGGGAGTGATCAGGCCTTGTGATTATGTGGAGGCGGCAATAGTCCCCACAAGGTGTCCAGGTGCCGTCAGGTTTCTTTACCATGTGGAAGGGGGAGGCCCATGGAATTGGCCCATTCTTGCAGATCCCCATCCACTCCATGTCAGCGAACGTGTTCTTGGCATGACAAGCTTCTAGGGCAGTAGTAGGTGAAACTTGCCAGTCAGGGGAGTCCTGTAGTTTAAATATGCTGATATACTTATTGTTTAGCTGGGGAACCAACCGACTGGTGGAGTCCCGGCTGGAATAGGAACTCTTGCAGGAGGGTGGCATAGCGAAGAGGGGTTAGGGAGCACACGGTGGGTATGCCCGGGGCCAGTGGTGAGAAGTTAGGAACGACATGTTCTCGTGTCGATGAGGCGCTTCCAGGTGACGTGAACCGGCACTCTGTGGTGGGCTAGGATATCTGGTCTCAGAAGAGGGCGACTGACGTCGGCAATGACGAAGGGCCAGGGGTAGAAGTGTCCCATAATGGAGATATCCATTATCCTGGTCCAGTAGCAGCGGGTGGGGCGGATACGAACTTACCGGTGGCATCAGTTGGGTTATTGCAGGAATGTTGATTGCAGAGCGCCGGTGTTGACCATCATCGTCCGACCTGATAGAGCGTCGCGGATATAGAACCCCACCTTTTGGCGTCCTGTGGATTTTAGGGTCCACGCTCAATGTTGTGGGTGGCCGCTGTCCTAGTTTTTATGGAACTCACAAAGATCTGGTTTCTTGTCCAAGGGCCCGGTGAAAATAACATCAGGACGGGTTAGCTTTTTTCGTTCGCGAAGGCTGTTGTCTTCTCCTATGCACTTCATCAACCTCTTGCCCATCCATTTCGTCCAACCAGTCTGCATTGGCATTCTCTTCCTCGACTTTTTGGACAAATTTTGGCGATGCGGCATACCTAGAGGCCAGGGAGGCCTTGTGCAACTTCTAAGCCTTGTGTACCAGTTCGTCCATTGGAAGTGCGTCAGCGTCGGTAAGCTGGTCTCTTACATCCTGAGGTAGGCGGCGCAGGAAGATTTGCCTTCTACCTGGATAAGCTGATCTCTTTCTATCATTCATCTTCGTCATATTTCAGGATTATCAGAATATCCACCAGGTTGTCCCAGGCATCCATGGGCAAATCCCCTCAGAGTTGGTTTATAAGGTCCAGGACTCGCTGGACCCTCAGGGAAATGAAAAGAGAGTATGTGGCAATGAGTTTCTTTTGCAGGTCATCGCAGTCCATCCGACCTGACCGTATGTCCAGCCAAGAGGAGATCCAGTCGAAAACGTCCTTGGGTGAAGATGGTCAGCCTTGGCACCCTCGTCCATCATTGATGCAACCCTGAAGAGCATATCTGTTCGAAGGAATCAAGTTGCTTTGTTCTTCTGTGAGAACAGCAGCAGTTTCACGCTCGGGCCAGGCGATGATTATACCCTAGTGTTGTCGGGTAGTGTATGTGTCGCAGACGTAGTGTTGGCCGCGGGATTGGTTGAAGTTTGCATTTAAGTGTTCATTGTACTGCCTCACAACAAAACGCATTACGCTTCACATTTAGTCTGTTAATGGTATCGGGTTCCTGTGTGGTCGTAGATACGTAAATGGTGGTGCTATACCACTCAGGAAAACGCCGGAACTCAAGATTTATACACCCTGTCAGGTAAGTTAGTAGAATTTTCGATGCTGATCCGGGAGAGGAACTTTCAGAAAACCTAACTAAGGTGTTGTATGGTTCTGTTAAAGGTTTCCTGAAGGTAATGCAGCCATAGTGAGTCCGTGAATCGCGTAGCCTAAACTGCAAAGTTACCGTCCCATCCTAGAGGTCACCAGTTGTGAGGGCACATAATGAGAAGCAGCTGAGAACTGACGTGTTTATTATTCAGGACATTGCTTATATACAGGAGTGTGGACAGAAAGGAAGTACCCGGGTTGGACGAATGACGTCTTTCACACAAAGGTCAAGTCTGACCTGGCATTTGTGTTTCTTACAAATGTTTTCATACCATGTTTAGAGCATCAACTACATGAAATGGCATAATATACACATAGGCTGAAAGGCCAGAAAAATCTACATTCATTAGTATATACAAAGAGGGCGTAGCAAATGATAAGTATAAAACTCGGATTCAGCAGACCAAAATCCGAAAGAATTATGTCTTTACCATTTAAAATTTGCTTGTGATCAGTTGTAAATGAGAGGTAAGATGAAGGCAACGGAACTTAATTAAACAGACATTGAGCTTAAATACCAAGACTTGCGAGCAAGATCGTCATAAAAATAAAAAATAAACAAATAAAAGAAGCTTTCAGGCTTACACAGGTGGGTTTATTAATAGTGCAGGGAAGAGCGTATAATGATAATTTGAAAGCAAAATCGTTACAGTGTATGAGCATGTATAAAACATGTGTGGTACATGGCTCCCTACATAAAATAATATACATGTGAAACAGGACATCCTGCTCTAGAGAGGCAAGAGATATGAAAGTTTTAAGCAATCAATGGAAACCCAGTATTCTTTGCCATGAATGCTGATTAAGAAAGCCTTCTGGGTATGCTGGATCATAGGAAAAGGGACTATGTAAGGGGCCTTAGTGCTTGCTTGTTAGTGTTGTCTCACAGGAAAACGTGTGTTGCCGAATGCAGATATAGTGGAATGTGTTGCTTATCAGGGGGCTTGTAAGTCTGGCAGCAAGAAGTAAATTTTCCTGCAAAGCGACGTAGGTGGTGGAAATTATCAAAGGAAGTTGTAGATAAAAAAACGATATGGCAGGAACTGTCAACGGCTTGATATTCACCATTCCAGCTACCGAGATATCTATAGCATATTAGGAGTGGTTTTTAGTCCCAGGACGACCCGGTGAAGATGAATAAACCAGTTTGAGTCATTTCAGAGCGACATCAAAGCTACTTTGAGAGTACCATGAAAACATTCAACCATTCCATTGGCATCAGGAATGTAGGCAGTTATCTGATGTAGTTGGATGCCCGGGAGATTTGTTAATGATGTCCAGAATTTTGAGGTGAAAGTGGTACCCCTATCAAAAGTAATATGCTTAGAGATACCTAATCTCACTATCCACCTCGAGAGTTAGTCAGATGTGAATGAGGTGTATGTTGCCATTTCTATAAGAATGGTTTCAGGCTAACAGTCGGAATATCCTACTACGTTGACATGAATGGAGCTAAAAGAATGCTGAAGTTGAGGAAAGGTGCCCATTCCTGAATCCATGAGTTGAATGAACAATTGAAGTTTGACATGAAGTACATGTGCGGACAAGTAACATCCTTAGTAATGCTGTGCTATATGAAGTTTCTCTTCAGTAGCTGTGCAGTAGATTGATGAAAGGAATGTGAAAGACCATGAATGATATCAAACACCTGTCGGTGCATGGTCTTGGTCTACCAGTATTGACGTCACAGATAAAGGCGGGGTCGTGGAGAGTGACGTTTTCCCAAATGAGTAATGTGCAGGATGTTCCTATATGGTTGGTACTCTAAAATATTTCCGTTGTGCTTCTGCCTAGGCATTAAAATCTAATGCAGATGAATAGAAGCTAATATGTTTCTTGATAGGTTTTTGGCTACAGGACTGATTTTCTCAGGAATGTATTGAAAGGTGTAAATGTATTCAGCCATGATGAAGAGATGACGGCATTGACGGGCGGACCAGGCTTCTGACTGTTAAGGGGAGATGTGCACCAGAGTCTTAGTTCCATGTGTAAGTGATGAACAGCCAAATGCACCAGCAGCAATTTGCGGTTGAAGGTAGCGTTGCCGGATTCTGCCTTTGACCATTTTCCACTGGAGAAAGCCAATGGGCAGGGTGAGCCATTGACCACCTGCTTGAGCACTGTACCAATAGCGACGTCGCTGGTATTGATGGGGAGAAGGAGAGGTTGATAGGGTAATCTTTGTATTGCAAAAGGCTTTCCTTTGATTGAGGGATAGAGGGGGCCAAAAGTGGCGGCGATGGTTGGCAGGAAACGGTAATAATAGATGATCATGAACTAGAATTTTTTAAATGCTTTAAAAGCCGAGGGAGTGGTGAATTTCTGAACAGCTCTTACCTTTTTAGCGAGACTCCTTCAGGAGTGCTGTGGTGCTTTTGAACGATAATTCTTTGGGGCCAAAGGTACACTTGTTGTACCGGACTACGAGGCTGTTCTGTTGGAAGCGGTTGAGTATAATGCGTTGGTGACGAGGTGTTATTCTTTGGAGGAAGAGAACAAAAGTATGACATACGCATAACATATACAAGAGGGAAGTCCCTAAGAGATGTTGAAAAGTGACCCAAGCATTACAAAGTCCAAAATACGAGTATTTCTTTTGGATTCATATGCACATGATACTATCCCGTAAGGAGATGGAGCATGGAAAAAAACCTTAGCTTTTTTTAAGTAAGAGGCCATATTATAATGAAATAAAATTATAAAAAATTATTTAATCTTGACTTTTCTAATGTACTATTGTGTTTGTGTGTTATTATTGTATACTTTATAAAATTGCTGTTTCAAGGAAATGTTCCAAGTAATCTTCAAAATGTTGTTTTTGTTTTACTTAACAGGTAACTGCTGGTATGCTCTGCGTCTTGGGAGCAACTGTGAAGACAGTGAGACTTCCTACTAAGAAATCTGTCAGAGCAACCTTGATTGTGTGCTCTGTTGGTGAACTTAAACAAAAAAGGACATATGATCCTATGTTTTTTACAGTCAAGTAACCTTTGTTCTTGTTTGTCTCGTATAGCTGGACCATAGAGTAGTATTGTGTAACGTTCATTACCATAGTGTTTGTTGATTACGTATACTTCACAGACTGAAAGTGGACCTTACACAAAATAATAGGCTTCAGGCTGAAAACCATCTATCATGTATTACTTCTATGGTGTTTAATCATTATCACTGACAGACGTGTTCTCATCATGCAATTGCCTCTTTTCATATATTGCTAAAGGTTTTCTTTGAATAGTGTTTCACATACTCGTCCCTAGGTACAAGTGATTATAAAGTGGTATAGAAAAAGTTTCAGTGGCAGTAAAACTTTAAATATTTTCACTGTCGAGACCCTGCTACGATGTTGCTGGGTTCTCCTTTAGGCTTGAAGTCTTATTAGATCATGTGCTTGAAACATTTTCCTAAGGGTGTTAACCTTGACCAAAAGGGCTTTGTTTAGATGATAACTGCTAGAAAATCTACATCACAAACCACTCCGGATTTTGTTTAAAAAAAAATAAAGGTTTTTGTTTTTATAACTGTTTTCTGGTGTATATGAATACCTGTGCTTTTTTATTGTTATGGAAGTTTCCAATGTTTGGTCGGCTTGTCTTCTTTTTTGTCGAATATTTTTTTCATTTTAGTTATTGTTGTTCAAGTCTTATTCAGTACCATAGGACAATTATTTTCCTTTTGAAATAAATATATATTTTTTTATTTCTGTAAACAGTGCTATGCACTTCCTTTCATTAAGTGTCTCGCCATCAGCCATTAGTTTTTCAGATTTTCTTATCTAGTTCCTTTCTAAGAAAAAATGTCTCACTTTAGAATTAAAATGATCTATTGTTTTGAAGATCTCGGTACAAAGTATAGGTGGAAGTTTGGCGGTGTACTTAAGATAATAATAAGGGAGTTCTAAGGTTCTTTCTGGGTCCCCTTGCCCAGTATAAAATCAAGGGGCAGTACCCAGTGCCAATTTCTTTCTTAACTGGTTATCTTTTGCCTTGAGGTCTGGGTATTCCACATTTTTTTTCTTGTAGTGTGAAGCTTGAGTAAGGTGGGCATTCTGATACTAGGAAGTAAGAGTGCTATATCAGGCTACAGTCTGGAAACCACTACAATGTTGAGTATTTTTGGGAAGGGGTTGTGATCCTGTAATCCCCATACAGATGAAGAGAGCCATATTTCTTCAGGACGATGTGTAAGGTTGAGGACTATGGATTTGAGCTCTTTTGGCTAAGGTGAATTTCTTCCATTTTGGAAAACTTTTGTTTAGCGACCACCTATCGATCCAGTGACATTTGCCTGAATCCGGCAAACACTGGGAGGATCTTAATCTTAGTATGGTGATAAATACCTAGTTTGACGGAAACCGAAGATATTTGGTGAAGTTCTGGAAGTAAATTTCTGTGTACGACCTGTGGAAATGGGTGTAGGAATCCGCGAGTGAGCGAGGTCAAAGGGGCTGGGTTGGACGGTTGTAGATAGCTAAGAGTGTGCATTGACTAACCGTTGGTGAGCAATATCAACCAAGGGGTGGAAAGGAGAGAGGATATCAGCACCGAGGATTGGCAATGTGACGCCAGCAACGAAAAACTTCCAATTTTATATGTTGCTTCCAAATGATAATGTGAGGTTATCGTAAATGTGGGTGGGTATTGCAGTTACGTTGGTAGGCTGATGTCATCAGACTGAGACAGATTACGTCGTGTCTACCAAGAAATTGAACAGTTGTACTTGTATCATGTAAAAAGAAAAGATTAGTGGCAGTGGAAACCACAGCTACAAGCAATAACCTACTTACACATTTTTTGACCACTGATATCTGTTAGCACATTTCTTCGCAGCAACCTTGAATCTGGTGTGGTAGTAGCATAAATGTGGATGATAGGCGTCAGTAAGTGGCTGTGAAGGTCGTTGAATGGGGCTTGAGGGAGTGGTGGGTGGTAGGAGAGCCTGTTGCCGCTCTGGCACATCACTGGTAGGTAAATGTGTCTTACCGCATTCACGTCAGCTTAGGTCGATATTGAATAGTTTTCCTCTTTGTCAGGAGTAGCGATGTTGATGGGGGTCTTGAAGGTGGTGAAGTTGGTGTCCATAAGGGTGTCGACTTTGTTCATCTGGTCCTTCATGGTCAAAATATCAATGTTGGGTATGGCAGCGCGTACAGGTTCAGGGAAACATTGTATCCAAAGGGCCCGAAGTATGTTCACCTCTTGACATGAGTCGTTTGCGGCAGGTTGCATGTGAGTCTTACTGGTCATTTCCCTAAGTGCATGCGAAGTCTATTGGTCCTACAATATTATTGAGGGAGCTGAAAAAGTTTGGCTATACTACTCCAGGAGGCATGTTTCAAGGGCCTCGTACCCTATTTGTGTATCCCCTTTCTCGCAAAACCAATTGGTGATCAGGAGTGTCCTTGGGGATCGCTGCGATAATATAGTGTTCTTTGGTGTTTCAGCAGTTACACCTATGATGCGGACTTGGACTTTAGCGCGATGAAACCGGCAGAGTCTTCTGTACTGTCGAAGGGAGGTAGTTTCATGAAAGTGGTGTTGATAGGAGAGTCAGGATGGGAAGGTGGCATGATCAAGCAGTAAATCTCAACATGGAGAGGGAAGGCGGTAGGGAGCTTGTTACTCCGATAGTCTCCAATGAGTGAGTGAACCGTGAGGATATAACTGAGAGGCGAATCGACTGCAACTTACTTTATTTCAAAAGACAAGGAGCCTTTATACAAGTATTTGGGAGCAAAAAACTCACAAGAATTAATGTAAAGACATGCTTCAAGAGGTTCTGTTAACAGTGAGGTGTAAAGTGAGATATACAATAAAAAACAAAATATCATTTGAGATTGTATGAATGCCCCAAAATCCTAGTCAGACGATTTTGTCTATTTTCTTGAAAGTCACGCGAAATTTGGATAGGCATATTGTAAAAACCTCTTTAGAGTATGTACAGAAGTAATGTACGTTCCCTTTGCATATATAATATTCCCAAAGAATAATGGATTTTTTTAGTAGTTTATCTTTTACTGATCTTTTAAAATATCAAAATAACATTTTTGCTGACACACCGCTCTCTCTCTCTCTCTCTCTCTCTCTCTCTCTCTCTCTCTCTCTCTCTCTCTCTCTCTCTCTCTCTCTCTCTCTGAACTGCATATGTGATTCATTGTATGAACACTCATACAAAAATGTGATATTCGCACTCAACTTCACTTACGTATGCAAAATTAATGGACATTTCTCCCTACATACCGATAAATATTCATCCAGAGAACGAAATAAAAGGACCAAACTGAGAAACAATGCTCCTTTGAACACTGCGGCAGCATATCATAACTGAGAAAGTAATTTACGAAGTTCAAGTTGCAACATCAGGAGTGGAGTTGAGGGTGAATTATGGTGCATTGCTCTTGTTTTGCGTTCATTCAAATTTTTAAAAAGAAAACTGGGAGAACTTATAATTGCTTTCGTTACTAAGATTCATCCAGTAATATTTCGTGTGAACAGTTATAAAACAATATTTTATTGAAGTATTTATAGTTTGCTGAGTTCTTCTTAGTCCAACTTTATGAAAGATTATAATCTTTATCACCATTAATATTTTACAAAGAATTTATACTAAGCAATTGCTCATATAAAACCCATTCTTCCTACTAGGTCTACGAAACAGGAAGCTAAAAACTATTATCATAGAAAAGTAGGGCAGCTTATTAGTGATTGACTGATTAGTTGTGTGTTATCATTTAAAGCTAATGAGAGAGTCATTAAGCGACGTACCTTGAGAAAATTTGAGGATATACGACTACAAAGAATGTCGCACCCTCTGAAATAAAGGAACTAGTATATAAATCTCTCTGTTGAAGTAATAAGTTTGAAGTAAAGTCTGGTGATATTTTGGTTTCTAAAAACACTCTAAATCATATTTATGCAATAGATTGGTAATTATGTTTATAGTTTAGTCATAATAGAAATGTCTTTATAACAAACATATATGACTTATCTTAAAGTTAAAACTCTCCCTCTCTCTCTCTCTCTCTCTCTCTCTCTCTCTCTCTCTCTCTCTCTCTCTCTCTCTCTCTCTCTCTCTTAGTTACTAACTCAGTGTTCTAACACATATCAGTATGAAAAAACAATTAACCGGTTAATGATTCCCTACAGTATGCATCCATTAAAGCATTACAGTTGATTCTTACACATTTTCAAGCTATATTCAGAATACAAATAGCTTTATTGCCAGCGGTCAAACCACAGTATATAAGCCGTTAAACTATTATTGATGTAAACTAGATAGAAAACTCTTTTTTTTTTCGGTTATTCATAATCACCAAAAACAAAACCAAAACTCCTTTCTGGAATGATGCGAAAGTGAGCGTCTGGAAATTTATCTCGATCTACATTCTTTACATTCTATGATTCGGTTTTCATAAGATGTTCATTGTAATTGGTTGTAGCACTTAGACTTTATATGTGCATGAGAACCTATTACATATATCTGTCATTAGTACTCCGATTTTAACCTGTATATTTTCGGTAGAAATATTTGAAGTAAAGGGAAACATAATTTATTTGAAACACAAGTGAAATCTGCTAGACACTTATTTTTGATCCTGATATTCCATGAATATGTAAAATATATGCATATGAATATGAAACTTAGACGATTTAAGACAAAGAATGAACAAGAAAAGAGCCTCAATATTGATATATATATATATATATATATATATATATATATATATATATATATATATATATATATATATATATATGTATGTATATATATATATATATATATATATATATATATATATATATGTATATA
>NC_090752.1:24617432-24627432 GCF_036898095.1 Palaemon carinicauda
ATGAATTAGGTGATCATAAGTTAAGCCTAAAGATTTTGAAGAATTGAGTTTTTGTGTCGTACTAAGTAGAACCATTCAGTGTTACCTCTATATATTTAGGACTATTATGACCGAAATTAATGGAATTCCTATTCGTAACACCATCAAAACTCTCCTAAATAGTCAGATATAATTTTTCAGATATAATCTTATTGAAAGGTAAATCCCACTTAGCCTGCGTCTAATTAGGGGCTAATGCATATGTCCTGTGTAGTGTTTTATTAAAGACAGTTTTCACCGTACTGCTGGGATTTGAAAGTTCCTGATGAAGGGCGCGTAAAGCCTGGGACCTTGGGAGGATTTTATCATTATGGAGCCTGGTTTCTTGTAGATGATATTTAAATTCCTATGCAGACACGGTGGAGTTAATGAACCACGTATTCCGGGCCAATTCCATCTTCATACGAACGTCGATATTATCAATCAAATATTCATCTACTGAGGCCACATCGATCATAAGTGGATGAATAAGATGCAATCCTTCTCTTTTTTTCCTTTAGCAACACAACTTTTCCATTTTGTTCAATTTTGTAAACTAATATGCAGGTAGTGCATTTTAACTTACGGGATTTGATTCTACGAGTCTTTCACCAATATAAACTTGACTTGACTTAAAGATTGTATTTGCCAATGACTGGCATCTACGCCATCTCCCAACGTGGTTCCATAGGGTGCAGTAATTTTTAAATGTAGTTCTATAGCCAAACTGGCTGAATTTATTAAGTGTTCCTTCTATGCTATTGATACGAGATTCGTGATATATGATCAGTGATTGTTCCCCCTAGTAAAAAAAAAAAAAATTTTTGAGAATAAAACATGTTTGCCAATCAAACACTGATGCTCCCACCACCCGTAAACGATTAGGTCTTGGAAAAGAGTCCACGACACCAGCGCTGTATTTTGCGGTTGGAAGTTTACTCCCTACAGTACCAGCAATTCCTGGCGCCGCAAATTCCATATTAAATGACTTCACACAAACACCTATTTATTGGGACTAAATCACATTTCACTTAACACGCCTTTATATCCTAAATTCCTACGACAGGAGTTTTTTTTTTTTATTTACTCTCCTCTTCACATTTCTTTTGACGTTTTTCCTTTTCTTCCCGGGCCAGTAACAGTACATCGACCTGTAGATTCAATTTTCTGTAACTCCCACTGTTTAAGGCTAGATTGGAAATCTCTCGTCCCCTTTTGTAAAACTCCCATGCCATTTTGCCTAAATTAAATGTCCAAAAGTAGGACAGCCTTTGCCACAAAGGGTGCAATCCTTAAAGCAAGTCCAGCTAATAGATTGAAAAGTCCTCTCCCCTGCTGTGAGCGCCTTGGGGCTTTAAAAATCTCAATGTCCCCTAAAGCCCCCTCAATCCGGAGTTTTATTGGGAGACTGGTAAATATAACGCTAAACTCCTCAGAAGATGGTAGAAGAAACGCAACCCCAAGGAGCAGCACTCTAGAATAAGCGCTTACTGTGATAAATAAGAGCTTTTATATGGTTTTCTGCTTTGATCTAATATGAGGGATGCATATTGTGCTGGAATCCTCACGAAAGTGTATCACTGTTTTTTCTTGGTCAGTCAGACGAATGAATGTTGAATTCAATTGCTTTGTTCCTAAAGGGTAAAACACATACTTATAATAACCTCTCGTGTTACTATCTTACTTACTAAAGGTGACCAATACATTAACTTTTCTATCCCCTAAATAGGACCTTTTAACAATATCCGAATAAAAAGAAGATAAAGCCTACCCCCGATAGGGTGGAAGGGGGAAAAGGAGCAAGTAGATTAAGAATTTCAATTAGAGGATTACCTGGATTTGTTTTAAAAAAATATGATATGGCTTTTCTGTATTAAATCCCAATGTAGCTCCTATTTTTCCCCAAATCTTAATTTGATGGCGTGAATAGGTCCTTTTTGATAAATTGCCCCTTCAGTTTCCATTCTCTTGACAAACTTTAATAGCACCCTCCCTCTTTGTTATTCATATTTTAATAGACCTGCCGCAAGTATATTTTCTCTATATAATGCGAGAGAGAGGTTCTTATTCAAAGCGTAAGTTAAATCTTCCTTAATGCTGGTTACCATCAGTGGATAGAATACTTATTCTATGTCTGTGAAATTCCTCAGTAGTGGGAGTAATAGTAGGCTCCCTGCCTAAGGATATTCGCACTTTTGTAATAATTATTTCCATTCCGAAAACAACTTCACCACTGACAAGCCAATGCACTTAATTTGGGTAATAAATATTGACAAGGGCTACTTCCAGCTCCAAATTATGATCTAATTTTATACTATTTGGGAGCTTGTTTGTAAAGCTGCCAGCATTATTTTTAGGGAATATATCCCTATTTCCCATATATGTCAGTGTTATGATATGACTTTCTCAAGCCATTGCTGCCAACAGATAACTGAAGTAATTACGATGAGACAGGTATATTTAAACCAAAATCAACGTGAGACTTTTATCATTAATGTATCTATTACATCATCATTTTCATATACAGAATAAGGAAGGCATTTAACTCGAAGATAAAAGTAAAATTGGGGAATCTTATACGGTAAATTTCTTTTTGTTTACATTTGCTAATAGTCCAAACACGCCGAGCCCGTTTATATTCCTTATCCCATATATCACACGCCTTTAGACTGTTGTAAAAGGCCGATTTTGGAGGCAACTGTGTTTCCTCGAGCTTTATGAGACTGCCTATATAGTCATAGTAGAAAATTAATTTATCTTGAAAGAATTCTGCCCTTAATTTCTCCTCTTTAATAGTATTTAACATTTAATATTTAACATCCCTAAAATATTCATAGGCTAAACCATCCAGAAAAGAACTTGAAAAGGCTAGAGAATGAAGAAAAATCAGATTCTTGGCGTTCATTCACTGAATTCTTAGTCCTTGCTTCGTCATGATTGTGATGTTGACTATACTTTTCATTTCCTTAAGGATAAGATCAAGGTCATAATCATTATTGTATGTGAAAAAA
This sequence comes from Palaemon carinicauda, assembly GCF_036898095.1. NCBI lineage: Eukaryota > Metazoa > Arthropoda > Malacostraca > Decapoda > Palaemonidae > Palaemon > Palaemon carinicauda. The sequence goes on from NC_090752.1 coordinate 24,620,462, forward strand.
GGGAGTCAAGTTCTAAGTTAGCAGCAAGATAAATTACAACGCATGCAGTAAGACCCAATAAAATTATTATTGGTCATGGTGTCTGTGCTTGTCATGACCATGTTTGAGCGGCATTTTACACAGCTGCCATACGGCAAATGTTGAAAAGCTCTTTCATCCTCAGCCATCATGTCAATGGGGAATTATTTCCACTGCGATCTTATCATCTCCAAACAATCATTAAGATCTGACAGAAACTTATCAATGCAATAATTTCAGCAATTATAACTGGCGGCTGCAATTTTTCCTTCACTGTCTAAAATGAAAGAGCAATAAACTATCGATTTGTGTATTGTATCCACGCTATACACCCCAGGAGATTTCTTCAAAGTTTATTCAAAGTCAAACACGCAAATATAAGAAAACTTCTGGGTCATATGGTCATTTCTAAATATTACTGTACTCCCACGAGTGGGAAACTTCAGTGTCATTGCCAGATCACAGGCTGCTTCATGCCTTTTTCTCTGGTAGTTGTTGCATGCTGCAATAGACAGTTATGGCAGAAGAAAAAGGGGTTGGAAGGACTTGCCCTAAAAAAGCTTTTCACAAAACAATGAACATCTTTAATGAGACAAATATGGTAACCATCCAATAGTAGGAGGGGGACAATGGCTGGGAATTTTTTTGTTCCACACCTTGTCAACTAAAGGAGGTATTTCCTATCCCCCACTTCTCATTTCATATACATAAAGGGAGACTTCATTCATTAACTTGAGTAGTGAAAAGTCTTTCCACTGAATAAGCATGGTAATCTTGTGAAAGTTAACATATTGCATACAACGGCGGAGTTTATTTACAGAGCTAGCTATATTTGGCCAGGAAGGTTCTGGGATATGTTTAGCAATGTAGTAGGCATCTAGAGTCTGGATAAAACAAGAACTCAAAATTCCAGAGGGACTAAAGACCAAATATCCACCACGGGCATCTTTCGTTGGGAAAAGGGCGGTGAAAAAATAAAGTTTGAAGTTGTCAATGCCTTCCCTTGTCCACCCATAACCCCTTAATTCATTGGCTATTTGTGGGAACTTAGAATTTATCACATCCTCCGATTCATTTAGGAGGTCGCCAATTTCATATGCATTAATAACCGTTGGAGGAAGCCACAGCTCCATAAGCATATTTTCCGTTTGTTCAATCTTTTAAAAATTCATTTTAATCATGGTGTAAGTCAAAAGACCAGCGATCTTTGCATGAAATTTTTTTTTATTGAAATACCATTGTAAACGGGCCCGTATATCATACCTGGCATAAATTATAAATAACAGTGGATCGCTCACTGAGGGAAATGTAAATTCCTCTTGCATACACATCTTGTAGAAGGATGTTAACATACCATAGTACATTGTCTATATTAACTAAAATTTACAGGCTAGTCATCCCTTTCTTTTTTTGATTGGAAGGTGTGTTTCATACTCATCGTGTTTCCTTTTCTCACCCCTCTCAACTAAAAAAAAGTAATACATACACTGACGCATATTGCAATGAAATATTCGGTGTTGTCGACTAACTAAATGTTCAAAACACATTCACTGGGACTTAAAACAGTCAAATAATCATCAATATAAACAAACTCAAATTTCACTGATAGCTTAATATTATGTTCTCCATTATTTTACATGTTGCAAAATACTAGGGGCAAGGTGGTTTGTTGGTCAACAGCAGTAAACTTACAGAATACCCAGGAGTGGGGTGAAATCGTTTTGTTCCTTGGAGGCGTGTCCTAGGTTAGGCCTAGGTGTGTTAGTGTGTGTGAACGAGTGTGTGCGTGTTTTGATGGGTGGATGTAGTATATATACACCTCTACCATCTCATAACCCAAGTAGATTCTGGTTGTCCGTCAGGGAAGACACATCTCAAGTTGATTTTAGATAATCATGTCAAGATACAACAACTCACACCTCTTAGGGGAAGTTACCTGAATTTTCTAAGCGTAAGTATTTCCATGTATTATGCTAGTACTAAAGTTATAAATTGTTTATAGAGGTGTAAAAAATATTCTTTGGTGAATTAGAACGTGTGTGTGTGTGTGACAAATATTTTTGAGGAATATAATCATCGCTGACTGTTGGTTCCAAAGAGGTTGGGAGTCCCCTGTCTTTGATGAAGGTCATATCTGCAAGTCTCTACTGTAAAGCAAAGAATTTCAATAAAATAGTTCATTGTTTGCTCTAAATGCCGTTTTACATTTTCTGTCCTCCTGAATGGGTATTTGATAATATCCAGATTTTAAATCAGGAGTTGTAAAATATTTACTATCCCGTATCTTTACAGGTAATTCTTCAATCGGGGGCAATGAAAATGCATTATCATTAGTGACTGCATTCATCTTCCTATAATGAACACGCAATCTTACTGAACCATCTTTTTCCCTAACGGCTACAATTGGAGAAGCCCAGGGGGATTCGCTCTCCTTTATTATCCTTTGTTCCCTTAATTTACTAATTTCCCTTTCTATCTCTCTCTGGAAATGAATGGGTACCTTATAAGACCTTAACCTGATCGGCTCTACCTGCCCAGTTTCAATGCTAAAGGGAAATTGATCAATCCTCTCCCGTGGCTCATTTCCAATTGCAGTTACATCGGAATAATCATTAACAATGTCACTAAGTACAGGTTGATAATTTGACAGAAATAGTTTTCGCGTCTGCATAATCAGATTCTGAGTACGTTCATCTGTGCGGGCTGGAGTTGTGGCTCCCAACATCCCATTATTAGCAATTTCTCATAACTCTAATTCACACACAGAATTACTTCCTAACACAACTCTTTTATTTGACATATTGACTATCGTTATATCAGCTGTGGTCCCTTTTATTTCCGATAAACCTTCTAAAATTACATGAGCCCAATTTTCATGGGGTTTAACAACGACCTTGGTTCGTTCCGGAAGAGGGCGACACGGTGTCACTGATATGCTTGTAAATGTCTGGGCAGAAAACACTTCTCCTCTCTCAGGTACAGTTGCCTCAAAGTATTCCTTTATCCCTTACGCTTATGTTTTATGAAAATAGTATGGTAACACCGCAATGAAAGCCTATTTGTCTTGTAACGACGGACGTGAATGGTCGAGCTATTGGTATGCCAGTGCTGCTATTTTTATAAACACTACTGTAGACAATATATTAATGATATACGAATAAGAGTTCACATTACAAGTGAAATAAGTTGCTGTTAAATACTTAGAAAAATAGTATAGTAACAGAGTAGTAATAATACCAATGGTAAAAATCATATTCATTCCTGATTAATCAGACATCGTCAACCTTCGTTACATTCAGTTGAGGCAGGCGTTTGCTGAAATCCAACTTTAGTTCATAGTAGATATATGGGTTCTTTTTCAGAACATAATTATTTGAATGGAAATACGCTTTCGATTTATATAATCCATCAATTTATAAAGAAATGAGATCATAAACCGCAAATTTCAAGACCTATAAATATAATTTCATAAAGGCAATTATGATAGCCATTGACAGGTCATGATACGGAAGGCTTGGGGAAAAATTAATAGACAACCCGATGTATAAAGGAACAAATATATCCAGTGTATCATTCATATATATATATTTTTTTAATTCGAGCCACGTCTCACCAGAGTAGCCTAGATGGAAATTTCTCTGGGCGGTTATTAAACTCGAGTCATCTGAGTAACAACACACCTTAACCACCCTGATGGTCTTTATATCATTGGTAGATATGGTTGCACACCGATAAAATCAGTACTCATATAGATGAGAGAGAGAGACTGAACTATGGTTGGTTTTATTTTGTCAATTTCGTTGGTATTATCAAACAATACTATATAGACCTTTTATAATACCTTGATAATGACAACAGGGACTCGATTAGATAAATGTTGTATAGCCATGTCATTATATAATAAGATAACTCCGATATCCTTGTGTCTTCAATACTTATTACAATACGGTGGGGGTCTGAAACAAGTTATTGACGTCAAACTAGCTGTTTCACAGATCTCGTTCAATATGTAATATTTCCCTCCACATATGACCTAACAAAACATCAAGAAGGAATCATCAGTCGCATGTTAATTTTTATGAAAATAAATTCCATGAGGATCATTCTCAGAGTAGTAAGGTATAAATTCATGACGGGCAGTTCGAGAATTTATCGGTTGTCAAAAGCCCACTTGACAACGGAATTACTTTAGGGAATGTAAGTGCTTCGTAAGATATCACTTTTAATACTAAATATTCTAGATAAGATAATTAGCAATTAAAACTTGCAACTAGATGCACCATAGATGGGTAGATACATAGAGATAAAGAGATGGATTGAATTGCTTTCAGTTATCGTCAGGTTTAGAATTTTTTTTTTTTATTTTACATTTAACTTAAATGACTAAATTGCACCCTCAGTTGAGCTGGCCTTGGTCTTAATCGTTGGTAAAAAATAAAATACCCAAGTCTTTTATTATGTAATTATGAATTTTCTTTATTAAAATCAGCTGGATTCATCGATGAATTTATAGCAAATATCTGAAAACTATGTATTACAAATTTGTGATATTCAATGTTTAATCGCAATCATAACTTCGTATTAACCTTTTGTTTTAGTACTCAAGCGATACTGGTTGATTGAAGCTTATTATTTTTTTTTTTCAGTTTCCATTCTCATAACATTCCTTACATTTGTGGGCAAGGTTTAGTGAAATCACTATGGAAATAAATTATTTAATTCTAGTTAAACAATGTTGAATTGTGAAAAAGAAAATAAGTAAAACAAGATCGTATTTGAAACATTAATATTTTGTCCATCTACCATTATGTGCAATAACATCTTGCAATCTGTTTTGCATTGACGAGACGTGGTTATACACAACTTGTCGGTTGCGGCGGAACAGTTCCCAATCGTTGAGAACATGCTGGAAAAGACGCTGGTGGTTACGCTCCTGACCCTGCTCCCAGCTGTTGACGATGTTCCCCAGACATTTTCGATCGGGTTCAAGTCGCATGCTTTGCTCGGCCAGGGAAGGAGAACAATGTCGCGCTGTTCAGCAAACCATGCTCGGACAATCCTCGCAGTATGGATGGAACAGTTATCCTAAAAGAAATAATATAACTGATTAATCATACTGTTAGAACAAGGTGGAAGGAGAACAATTTATATTTTCAATATAAATGACAGCAAAATAATGCCGTTTAGTCCAGCAAAAGGAGTCACAATAATGATTAATAAAAGGGCTTGAGTAGCCAAGGAGGAGACGTGGGTGTTGTGTGTTGATAAGAATATTTGGTCTACTTTTCATGAAGAGGCAAAAAATACCTTGTAACAATTTCAGTGGCTTTATTTTGCCGCTTTAGATTCATCAGGGAATGTAGATCAATGATGTTGATGTAAGATCCTTTTACAGTTATAAAACTAATAAATCTAAGACAAAAGTCTTATTGAGTAATTTGAAACTACTTTATGACCAATATCAGCAATGAGTTGATACCATATTTGTCAAGAAAGGGCATTCATATAACTAAAAAAAAAAAAAAAACAATGCACATACCTGCATGAAAATTATTTGCTCAGGATAAGGAAGAGCATAAGCGCGAACGGAAGGAACCATCACCTCTTCCAAAATTTTGAGATACTGCTCAGCGTTGAACCTTCCACTGATCTGGGCCAATTCACCAACGCCATGCAGGTGTATCCACCCCCAAACGTTACAGGTGATATGGCCGCTTCTGGCTACTTGATAAATATTCTGGCTGTCGTATCTCGTGTTATCACGCCTCCAGCAATGCAGACGACCATGCGTTTTAGAAGCGAAGGTCTTTTCGTCACTGAAAATTACTCTGCCCCAGAAGTCTAACCCCTCTTCCAAATAACGTTGAGCAAATTCCAGCCGTGCCGTTTTATGACGATCCTCCAGCTTTTGTTTCACTGCCGGAGTCCTATGGTGGATACCGTCTGCGTGGAGCCTATTTCTTATAGTTCCAGACGAAACACGTAAGTTCAGTGTGTCTTTTATGGCAACTGCATTTATAAATGGGCTTTGCGTGGCTACTTCCGAAATCGCCCTATCTTCTTCTGGGGTCGTTTTTCTTGGCCCACCAGCTCTTGGCCTGTCGTTCAGGTTTCCAGACTCTTCCCATCTTCGACACCAAAGTCGAACTGTTGGCAATGAAATTCCTAATTCTCTTGCAATACGTTTGTAAGACATGCCAGAGTCTCTCATGCCTACAATTCTGCTCCTATTGCTGATTCTTTGTTGATTGCGATCCATTGTCTACTCTAGTCACTAAACCGCTACTCAAGAGAATGACATAATGGACTAACAGAGGTCACGACATCACTTACTGGCCCCGCCTCTCTCTCTCTTTCTGAGTTATACAGCTTTAATCGAGTCCCTGTGTCATTCTCAAGGTATTAAAAAAGGTTTATATAGTACTGTTCGATAATACCAACGAAATTGACATAAAATAAACCCAACCATAGTTCAGTCTCTCTCTCTTATCTATATGAGTACGATTTTATCGGTGTGCAACCATATCTACCAATGATATAAAGACCATCAGGGTGGTTAAGGTGTGTTGTTACTCAGATGACTCGAGTTTAATTACCGCCCAGAGAAATTTCCATCTAGGCTACTCTGGTGAGACGTGGCTCGAATTAAAAATATATATATATATATATATATATATATATATATATATATATATATATATGAATGATACACTGGATATATTTGTTCCTTTATACATCGGGTTGTCTATTAATTTTTCCCCAAGCCTTCCGTATCATGACCTGTCAATGGCTATCATAATTGCCTTTATGAAATTATATTTATAGGTCTTGAAATTTGCGGTTTATGATCTCATTTCTTTATAAATTGAATGGATTATATAAATCGTATTTCCATTCAAATAATTATGTTCTGAAAAAGAACCCATATATCTACTATGAACTAAAGTTGGATT
>NC_090752.1:24632432-24647432 GCF_036898095.1 Palaemon carinicauda
ATTATGTCACTGAACATATTAAAGTTAACATATATTCGAGGCCTTTCTTTGTTCTCGGTGAAGGTACCTCATTGTCGATCATTACCTTGCTGAGGGGTTCTCCTCGTACATCAATCCAGTGTAAGGGAAGTATCTTGATGTACTTTTTAGGCTTTCAAGCAATTTGACAAACGTGATATGTACTGCAAAACTGGCTCATATCTTAATGAATGCCAGGTCAGAAAAAGTGTTTCATTATTTTCTCAGTCGTCTTTCTTATTCCTAAGGGTCCCGTCTCATATGCTGCAGCCATCACCTGTCTCCTCAGGGCTGCGGGAATCAATAGCTGACCGGCTATGCCACATTTGACATTCCAAGGGTTATTGGCTGGCCTATGCTTCTTCATAAACAATCCATCCTTGAAGTAATAACAGGTGAAATACTGTTTCACTTCCATCTCACCAATCACACGGTACAATAATTCTATTAATATCGTATTCTTTGCTTGCAATAATATCAATCTTTCTCGACTAACTTATCCTATTTATATTTCTGTATTTTCTATTTCTTACAAGACCATTGATTCCTAGTCTTCCTGTTCATTTGTTTGTCATTCCTCTTTTTTCAGGTTCTCTCGGGAGTTCTCCTCTTGTGTACTATCATGTAAAACTTCTTTATTCGAAAACATATCTTCCAAGTTATTCATTTCATCGGCTTCTCTGTCTTCTTCTGCAGCCAGTTTCTACGTTATACTCCTAATCGTCACACAACTAGGAAACAGATACGGGCAGTCGTTCTCGAGTTAGGGTGTAGGTCTATACTTCAGTGGTTATCCGTTACAGTAGGACAAGGCTCAAATGTCACTCCACCAACCTCATTTCCTAGTAGGATTCCCACTACTTCGACAGCCAATGAATCCCTTACCGCAAAATCAAAATGACCTGTAAGCAACTCACATGACAGTTTGAAATGATAACATGAATAACTTCTCCTCTTATTCGCCTCAAAATAACCACATTTTCTGTAAAAGACTATTCGAACAACGGGTGTACGCCTCGCATCACCACACTATCATTACTTCTTGTGTCATGCAATATCTTGACCGGGATATGCTTGCTTATATCGGGAGCGGCTAACATACCTTCATTAGCATAAGGTTTTAAGTCATCCACGCTGTTTCGGGTTGTCCTGTTCGTCGTGTAAATGTTAGGTGGTTTAATTTCCTCGTCGATCGTTCCCGTTATATTCTTCATCTTCGTATTCCGTTTAGTTGAATTACCTTTAACCATTTGGGTGACTGATTTCTGTTGGTTCAACTAACATTCCTCAGTGATATGGCATTTTTTGCTAAACTTATAATAATTGATATTAACCTTCTGCGCGTCTTCCACAACACCTAAAGGAGGACAATTAGATGATTAGTTGTGGTACTACCCCAATTTGATTTGGAACAGCACCAGAGGTACTTGGGCTTCAACTTTAGAACTTGTTCCCATAATTGTTACTGAACTGGTTTTCATGGTTTGGTGAATACTTGACACTTGGTCAGAACCTCGGTTAAAACTTCATACCCGAGGCGGGTTTATGACTGATAACATTATAATATTCACTCAGCGAAGCGGCTTTATCAAGTTTCTTTCCCTTCTCACAAGTACGTTTGAATTCCTTGTAAATACTGTTCCAGCACTATCAGTTCTTTTTAATCGGCTATCTATCTCACTTTGGCAGTCTCTATCCATCTGTTAAAACATTATCCTTCCTGATAGCGTAATCCAGGTAAATCCTCTTCTTTTCCTTCCACAAACCTTGGAAATTTTAGTTATAGTAGTCAGGAGGCATCTCATACACCTGCAGCAAACTTCTCTTAACTTCTTGGTACTCCTTCTGGTCCTGAGACGGGGCAAGGTACGTACCGTGTCTTTTTCCAATAAGGACACTGCAATAACACCGACCATTTATCTTCTGGCCATTTTATCTTCGACGCGACTATTTCAAAATGATTGAAGAACTTGTCGGGAACTTCTTCCACGAATTTCAGGACCAATCTCTGTGTCTTAAACATATCAAATACGGAATCATGCATAGCAGGGGTCACACCTGTCTTAGTTGATGACAACCTTTCACGAGCATTCAACAGTTCCAATTCCCTGACATGTCTTGAAATTTATTTTGCCTCTTCTCTCTCTCTTTCTTCCAATTTCCCTGCATATCTTGCAACTTTGCTTGCTTCTTATCTCTCTTTTTTCCATTTCCCTGTCATGTCTTGCAATTTCTCTTGCCTCTTCTCTCTCTTTACCAATCTTGAAATTTCTCTTGCCTCTCACCTCTGTTTCTCTTCCCGTCTTGCGATTTCTCTTGCTTCTTCTCTCTCTCTTTCTTCCTGTTCTGCCATCATCTTCTACCTAATTAAATTCTCTTACTCTGCAATTCGTCTAATCTCAGCTCCTACATTCATTCCTGCTTTCCTTCCTTTAGTTTGTGGGTCATCTGATTATTGCTTCTCTAAGAATTCCGCTTCAGCCTTCAAAACATTGCGAGCTGCTGGGAACTTTCCTGAGCACCAACACTTTTAAGGCTTCACAATTACGTAGGGTTTTCCAAAAACTTCATTACATTTAATTAAGCAATTTGTACTTTACAAAAAATATACCTCTCCAAAAATATATCCTAACAATACATGGAATCCTATCAACATTACACTGATCAAACATTTAACCAGAACAAGGCCCTGTAACACCAATATCTAAACCTGACTCACTCGATTCCAGGGTCTGGGCAAAAAAAGTAAATAATACAAATAGAAAATTACGTAAATTCCTTAGCTCCAGAACTCACATGCTCTATATTACATAATTTTATGCAAAAGAGAAATCCTCCGCGATCTGAGAATAATACGCAACTGCCAAATGATAATATATATGAACACTGAATATCCAAAAAACTGTGTAAATACTTTACATTCAATGAGGAATATTCTTGCATCAACCTCTTAATTCAGTTATTAGTCAGGGGATACAAGCGAAGTTCTGAAATAGCTATTGGTGATCAAAATGATACGTACTTTACAAAAATAAATATATTCTATAAGAATAACAATTTAACAGTGATACCAAAAAGAAAATTAATTCTCTCGAAATTTAAATCTGAGCTAGATGTTAGACTAAAAAAAAAACCCTTAAAAAAAATTATACAATTACTTGTTTCACTAGAAATTAATTTATGAAAATATTTAATTTTGAATATGAATGGAAAAAAATTGACACTTTTACACTCTAGAATACATATCAAATTTACACTTACATATACTCAACTGTTACTCTTATGTCCCTAGACTCACACAAGGTTACCGAACGATTCATCAAAAATAAATACACTTCACTGCTTAACCTAATCTCATTTTTTATAATATACTGGTACTCACACATACACGATAATTCTTACAACTGAAGCCACAGAAATTTCAATGTTTAGGCAAACCCTATTCACATTTGAGAGAAAACACTATGAACGTTTGAGAGGGAACACTATGCACGTTTGAGAAGAGATACGTAGTGGCATGATAGATGCTAATGAGAGGACTGGCGGAAGCACAGATATTGTGGGGTGCCCAGCTGGAGGCCTCTGGTTCCTAAGCATGTGTCGTTCCTATATATGTCATCCTGATTTACTCTACAAACTTGTAGTAAAGCATTCGCATAGCGTGAGGACATAGCTCTATTGACGTCAAGGTTTCCAACTTGGCATTTTAAAGCTGGGTACTGTCGTTGCTCGGCATGGTAACGCTCTCAGCTAACTTCACCCACCTAACTCGTAACATTTAAAAATAAGAACAATTTCTAGTCGAGAACCTTCCTGCAACTTTCAACCACGTGAAAACATGATGCAATCCATAGTGTGTACGCCATACATACTTTTCAACATATTACATAAGATTTTGTAACAAAAATACGTAAAATAAAAATTTAATTCTTCAAAATAAACTAAATTTTCCTATACAGAACTCATTAAAATTTGAACTAAATCGATGACAAAAGTCTCGTGTAATTTACGTGAGTGTGACCCACTTTACAAGCTGGCAATACATCTCTTAAATACACAAATAAAATACGTGATTAGAACAATCTACTCTCATATAGACCAGCTTCATAAGAAAATTTATATGTATATATATGTATGTATGTATGTATATATATATATATATATATATATATATATATATATATATATATATATATATATATATATATATAAATATATATATATATATATATATATATAAATATATATATATATATATATATATATATATATATATATATATATATATATATATATATATATATATATATATATATTGTATATAAATTATTTACCTATAATAACAGGCCTAATAGAAAGACAGCTAGACAATGATCAACCAAGAGAGTAGCCAGTCTTTACAAGTAGTTATTGTGACCATATGTATGTAATTATCCAGCCAGGGGTTCTTAACCAGTGGTATCCATACCCCTTTTGGGTATGGGAACCTAATGGAGGGGGTGTGGGATTCAATCTTTGGGTACTAATTCCTATCTCATTCAATGTATTAATTACCGGTCGGGAGTATCCATGTTGAAATCGGAAACCTAACAAATTTTTCCAATCCTTGACAATAACCTCATCGGAGATGGTAAAACAATATCTGTAAAGATAATTAAAAAGTAAACAATAATTTTGAAGTTTTATGTACAAATTATGAGGATTACTTTTAAGACATTGAAGATGTTAGCATGGAATCGGTTTGGATTCAAAACCCTCTCTCATTTGATATATTGAGATTGAGTGATAATGATTCAGCAAAATATGATTTCATTGAGTTCCAAAAAGTCCCAAGAAAGAAAGCTGATTTCGAAAAGGTTGGAACGGATGTCAAGCACTTTTGGTGTTAACAAAACTCAACTTACCTAAACCTGGCAATGAGGCCAATGAATTTTTTGGTTCCCTTCACAAATATATATCTCTTCGAATAAAGATTGTCTGCATTATTAAATCTGAAGTCAACGTGGAGGAATAGACCTGATTTGTTAAGTGACCTACGAGAAGCTCTGCCAGTAAATGCACGACAATTTAATGCTTTGATTGAAAAAAGAAATAAAATGAGCAAATATCTCTCCAGATTAAAAAAAGGTTTGTGATATATATGCATGATAATGAAAAATGAAATTGCATAGTTACATTTTCTTTACTCTTTTTTTTCTTTTAATAAAAATTAACAGCAAGAAGTAACGATGCTGATTTATAAGCTGGAACAAGTGAATTAACGTTATATTGTAAAATTATTGTAGCTGTTTGTATATTGTCATTTCTCATTTTCTTTGTTTTGATTTTTTTTTTTTAAACAGATATGACAAGTTTATCAATGCTTATGATTTTATTTCATGTTCTATTCTTAGCTATCCATATCTAAAGTACAGTAAATTCCTGTTATTGACATATTCGAAAAATATACTGGTAAAAAATAGGAGTGGTGATAATTATTTCGACGGTCAAGTATAGGCGAGTGTGGAACCGTATAGGAAAATTCGCTATTGTTCTGGAATCATCAAAATGTTGAGAATCACAAACCACCATCTTTATTCTGTCAAAACCAAAGCAGTAATGAAAGCTATTCAAAGACATGAAATAGATTAGTTTTATGTTAGAACACTTGCAGATATTCACCCAGGAAGTACAGCAATCCTAAAACTACATAAAGAAACTGAGAAAAATCCAATTGAGAAAGGCGTTAAAAATAAATACCCTATCTCTCCTAGATTATTCAGATCTTGCGTGAAAGAGTTTTTTATATATTTAGACTAAGAAAATTTAGGAAATAATATTAATGGGGAATAACTTACCTCCTCAAGGTTTATAGATGACATAGATGTATTTAATGAATCAGGGTAAGAATGCCAAAGGATATAAAAAAAGTTTATAGAGAAAACAGAAATTCAGGACTGAAAATAAATTTGAGTCACACTAAGGTAATGTTCAATGAAAATGCATATCGACAACAAATAAGATTTGGACAAACCTCTAGAAATTGTTCATGGATATACATTCTTAGGACAGACAGTAAGCGTTTCCCAGGACACAAGACTGAAATTAAAAGAAAGATAAGCATGGAAAGGAGAGATTTTGGTAAACAAAACGATATTATGAAAAGGGAATTGCTATTTCCTTTAAAAAGAAAAGTATTTAATTTGATGGTGCTACCTTTATAAACTTATGCGTCAAAAACTTAGAGCCTTACTAAATCCTTAGAAGGAAACCTAGTTACACCTCAAAGACCTATTGAAAGAATAATGATGTGAATAACACTAGGAGAAAAAAAAAATAACATCATAAATTAAAGGGTAAACTAAAGTAGAGGATATTATATCAACATGAAAGAAAAAGCTTTGGTTATGGGCTGGACATATAATAAGAACGACAAATAACAGATGTAAATCAAGAATAGCACAATGGATACCAAGATATTGCTAGATAAGCAAGAGAAAGAGGTGAAGATGACAAATTGGCGAACTAAGAAAGTTTGTGGGTTCGGTCTGGCATAAAAAGATCATAAACAGTCACATGTAGAAGGGCATGTTTGAGGCCTTTGTTCCGCAGCAAAAACAATAAAGTGACTCAGCCAACCAATTTGCTAGAAAAACTCTACGGTATTTAGTATTTCGGTGGCTATTAGCCTTCATTTTATAATTTTCCATTTATTTGCATTACATTGTATTGATCATTAAACCACTTCTTTTCTTTTACACCGATTGTTTTCTTCTTTTTTTTTCTTGTTAGCTTTGGACCTTCTTAATTTACACGGGATGGTGAGTTAATAAAAATTTAATGCATCAATTGTGTAATAATTGTTATTTGTATCGAACACATAACTGCATATATCACCTTTAGAATAAGACATTACACTTCCTTTACATACACATCCCTGGTGTTAGTGTTCACTCATATGAGACACACTTCTTGTGGTATATATATATATATATATATATATATATATATATATATATATATATATATATATATATATATATATATATATATACTGTATATATATATATATATATATATATACATATATATATATATTGATATATATGTATATATACATATATATATATACATATATATATATATATATATATATATATATATATATATTGATATATATATATATATATGTATGTATATTGATATATATGTAGGCCTATATACACACACACACACACACACACATATATATATATATATATATATATATATATATATATATATATATATATATATATATATACTATCCAATCTCTGTCCATTCTCTTCGCATATCCCCCAGAAGGACAATTTTTGGCAATTATATGCTTTTATTTAGACTTATGCTCCTCCATAAGAACAATTATTTCAATGTTTACATCTACGAAATCTAGCGAGATCCAAACTCAAGGTGAGGAAAAAAAATTTATAGCACAGAATGATACGTGTCCACTCAACAGGAGCTGAAAGTTTTTGGAAAATAGGTTATTTCCTACATTCCAAAGCCATGTTATATTAATAATTGATGCAACAAAAGTGGAGAACGATAATAAAGGCTCACTTCTTTCGGATCATATGTTTCTATTGCAGGTTTAAGAAATGATTGCAAAAATTAATTTCCCATTATTTATGTAACATTGATTCTTGAAAACAGAGATTTTGGTAATTATTGATATAAGTTTCACTAATTTTAAGGTGACTATCGGACATATCAATTCATATCTGGGTTTGGTCAGTATTCAACATCAAGCTGGCCAGTGCTGATTGCTGATGGTAAGAGATTTTAGCATGATCACTTACCAAAAAAAAAAAAAAAAAAAAAAAAAAAAAAAAAAAAAAAAAAAAAAATTCTATTTATATAGTATGGATTGTCCCGACTAGTACAGATTTGCTGATCATGTAATTACTTAAACCTCTTCACCACGTTAATGTATCCCCACTCGGCTATATATATATATATATATATATATATATATATATATATATATATATATATATATATATATATATATATATATATATATATATATATATATATATATAAATATGAAAAAAATTTCACATTTAGACGTGTTTTTCATATTCAAAAAAGCCATATATATTTTTGATACATTAATGTCTGGATTCTCTTAAGGACCTCGGGATCAGAGCCCCAGGCGAAATCACACAAAGACAAGAGCTTGTGACCGGCCGGGAATCGAACCCTGGTCCGGCAAGCTTGTATAGACAGTGACTACCACTTGGCAACGAAGAAAGATAAAAGTCAATGACAATTCTTCTGTACTTATACCTGTCGAATTCAGGTGTTTTGTACTTAGAATTGAAATCAACCCATCTTCACCATCGTAGATAATTTGTAGTTTGTTACTTGGCATTCAATTAATGATAAATTTTGCACATTTAGACGTGTTTTTCATATTCAAAAAATCCATATATGGTTTTGATACATTAATGTCTGGATTCTCTTAACTACCTCGGGATCAGAGCTCAAGGCGAAATCACACTAAGACAAGAGCTAGTGACTGGCCGGGAATCGAACCCTGATCCGGCAAACTTGTATAGACAGTGACTACCACTTGACCCCGAAGAAAGATAAAAGTTAATGACAATTCTGTTGTACTTATACCTGTCGAATTCAGGTGATTTGTGCTTAGAATTGAAATCAACCTATCTTCACCATCGTAGCTAATTGGTAGTTTGTTACTTGGTATTCAATTAATGATAAATCTTGCACATTTAGAAGTGTTTTTCATATTAAAAAAAGCCATATATATTTTTGATATATTAATGTCTGGATACTCTTAATGACCTCGGGATCAGAGCCCCAGGGGAAATCACACAAAGACAGGAGCTTGTGACCGGTCGGGAATCGAACCCTGGACCGATAAGCTTGTATAGACAGTGACTACCACTTGGCCACGAAGAAAGATAAAAGTCAATGACAATTCTTCTGTACTTATACTTGTCGAATTCAGGTGTTTTGTGCTTGGAATTTAAATCAACCTATCTTCACCATCGTAGCTAATTGGTAGTTTGTTACTTGGTATTCAATTAATGATAAATCTTGCACATTTAGAAGTGTTTTTCATATTCAAAAAAGCCATATATATTTTTGATATATTAATGTCTGGATTCTCTTAACGACCTAGGGATCGGAGCCCCAGGCTAAATCTCACAAAGACAAGAGCCTGTGACCGGCTGGGAATCGAACCCTGGTCCGGCAAGCTTGTATAGACAGTGAATAGCACTTGGCAACTAAGAAATATAAAAGTCAATGACAATTCTACTGTACTTATACCTGTCTAATTCAAATGTTTTGTCCTTAGAATTAATGTATCCAAAATATATATGGCTTATTTGAATATATATATATATATATATATATATATATATATATATATATATATATATATATATATATATATATATACAACTAAGAAATATAAAAGTCAATGACAATTTTACTGTACTTATACCTGTCTAATTCAAGTGTTTTGTACTTAGAATTAATGTATCCAAAATATATATGGCTTATTTGAATATATATATATATATAAATATATATATATATATATATATATATATATGAATATATATATATATATATATATATATATATATATATATATATATATTAATATATATATACATATATATATATATATATATATATATATATATATATATATATATATAGATATTTAAATATATATGTATATATATATATATATATATATATATATATATATATATATATATATACATATATATATATATATATATATATATATATATATATATATATATATTCTTACGTAGGTGGTCTGGTGTAGAATGAATTTTAAAAATCATGTATTTTACTTGTGTAATTAAGAGGTGTGTAACCAGCCTGTAATGTGAGTTCCTCTCTTGTAGGTTCAATAACTATATGTAGAATACATAAAAATTTTATTTTTTAATTTTGTTGTATTTTCCATTCAAGTTAGTGTATGAAATTTTACTTTATTTTTGAGACTTAACTTTTTATTTCATGCATTCCGTTACAAAGTCTTTCATGTTCAGTCTAATTATGCTCTACAAACCATAGGAAGTTTGGAAACAAGGTCTTATGTCATTTTTACGGGTATTACATCATGTTTATATTTCTACTTGTTCAGAATATATTTGAAAACCGCAAATCTAGTTTTATCCTTTTTTTCAATGTTTCCAGGAGGTAGGTGGGCAGAGTTAGCTGTGAGAGGGATACCTTGCAAGCAAGGTTTGATCTCCTGTTCTATTTTTCTCTCTGGTAACCTTACGCCTCTAGGCCTGGCCCACACATCACTAGGAAAATATATTTAGAATGATCTGGAATAAGTAAGTCATTTCATATGTGCCCCTAGGAAATCATAAGCAGTAGAAGAGATCCAGCCTGTACCCGTGAAAGAGCCGACTTCCTCTCTCCTCAAGTGCATCGAGTGTGTGCCCTCTCTAAAGTGGATAAGTTTTTTTACCCAACATATATTGTATGTAGTGCATTCAAACGTTAATGAAACTTTGAATGTGCTTTCAAATGTAATTTGTTATTGTACATTCTGGCATTATATACATTTTGTAACTTGCCCTGTGAAACTTAGTTTGAAACATTGAAGTGTATTTATGTTGCTATTTATTCGGAAACCTCGTTTGATTTTAATCATTAGAGTGTTAAAGGTTAAATATTGTCATTGATTATCATGATTCAATATTATTATAAAACAATTTCCAGTAAAACAAGTGATTGTTCAATTTTTATAAATATGTCTTTTCTTGTCTAGTCTAAGGTTTTTTTCAGATCAAATGTTTATAGTTATTCATTTTGGTGATGATTCTTTGTATTAATGTTGTAATCTTTGTAGAATGTATCTATTTTTTTATAGTTTGTATTATTTGAATCACCAATATTTCTTTATACACCTTCCTCATAATCCCTGACTAAAAAACAAAGAGAGAGGTTGGTTTAAATAGTTCAAGTAAAGTAATTACCCAGTTTTGTTTTGAGTGTTTGTAGGAGTCCTTTGGATATTCAGTGGTTTTATATATTGCCGTCTAAGGGTTGCACAATTTCTCTGAGCTCAGATATTTTTCAAGTATAACAGACTTATGTAAAAATAAACAGGTGAGTCTACAACTTGGCAGGTTATGTAATTTGCCAGCTGTAATATATATAATATATATTTTTGGTATCCAAACCTATGTGATCGAGAGAGTTTGTTTTAAATATTGGTGATAGCAGGGCCGCACTTTCATTAAATGTTACAACAATTTAGTATTGATAGGATTTTGTGTATGATTAGGATATATTTTTTTCAGAGGTATAAGTATTTTAAAGTAAAAGCTAGCACAGCTAAATGTCCAAGAGTTTGTGGAAAATACAAATGTTCAGGAATTGTCAAAAGCTAAGGTAACTAAAGCTTAGAGCTCTCTATTTCAATAGCATGTGGTGGCCAGGCAGCAAGAGGGATAATTGAAGCTCAAATCAAGTGTCTGCCCTAAGAAGTATTGATAAACTCGGGAAAGTTTTCGGAAGGAAATATTGTAGCAGCCTGGGAACTGTTGCAGGAAGCTGAAGAAGAATTTGTGGCGAAGCAAGGACCACGTGACCAAAAAACTGAAGGGATGAAAGCAGACAGAAATGTAGAGGCTTAGATTCCACCTATTTTAGCGGAAGAGAATTTGATTAAGTTGAATATAATGGCACAATAAAGAGAAGAAGCCAGAGAAGTCGCAAGACATGCAAGGAAAATAGAAAAATAAGAGAGAGAGAACGAGAAGAAAGAGAGAAGTAACAGGCATGAGAATTTGCATGACACACAAGGGAATTAGTATTTTTCAATGCTCATGCAAAGTCGGCAATGCAGACAAAGATGATTCCTGCTATGTACGATTCTGTGTTTAACGTGATGAATGCCAAGAGGGTAATTTCAAAATTCCCAGAGGAAGCTCCTGATGAATTCTTCGATCATTTTGAAACGGTCGTATCGTCGATGGAATGGCCAGAAGGTATATAGTCTGTGTTATTGCAGTGTCCTTATTGGGAAAGGACGCAGTGCATATCTTGCCTTGTCTCAGGACCGGAGGAAGGAGTAGCAAGAAGTGAAAAGGAGCATGCTACAAGTATATCTGATGACCACTGAATACTATAATAAGAGATTCTAAAGTTAGCGGAAGGACAAGAAAATTACTTTCCTGGATAACCTTTATAAGGTACATTAATGTTTTAGGAGATATATATAGAGGCTGCTAACATGATAGAGAAGGCTGATTTAAAAGAACTAATAGTGCTGGAACAATATGTATGAGGAATTTCTGAACATATTCGAATGTACTTGAGAGAGAGTGAGGTTAAGAAACTTGATAAGGACACTTCGCTGAGTGAAGATTATATTATTATCAGTCGTAAACCATTGTTCAGACCAAGTGTCAAGAATTTGCCGAACTATGGAAACCAGTTCAGTAATAACTATGTGAGCAAGTTCGATAATTACTGTGGAAATAACACTGGTAAGGTTGCAAAGCAGAATGCGATATTACAGAAGAAACAATCGTCGAATCCCCCTCCTTAGGTATAGTGAAAAACGTGCAGAAGGTTAATATTGTGTTTCAAGTGTGGCAAGAGAGGCCCTATCAGTAAGGAATGTTGGTCAAACCAACCAAAAGCAGTTGCCCAAGTGGTTAAGGATAATTCTACGTCACAAAATGCGAAGACAAAGAAAAAAATTGGGAAAGGACGATGAGGAAAATAAACCAGTTAACGTTTACCCGACGAACGGGACAACCCCAAGCAGTGTGGATGCCTTTAAACCAAATATTTATGAAGGTATGTTAGCCGCAATGGATGGGAGTTAGCAAACCACGGTCAAAATATTGTGCAACACAGGTTGTAACTAGTGTAGTAACAAGAAATGTACACCAGTTAAACAGTCTCTCGCAGAAGACTCAATCATTTTGAAGGGAATAGGAGATGACGAGGTTATCCTTATTTGCCGTTTGAACTTGTCATTCGAATTGGTGACATGTCATTTTGATTTTTTTGATAAAGGAATCATTGGATATCGAAAGAGTAGACGTCCTGCTGGGTAATGAGGCTGTTAGAGCGCCATTTATGCATTTTCTAATAGTAACGGAGAATCCATTGAAACAGAGTCCTACGACTTAATTCTAGAAGGGCTACCTGTATCTGTTTACTAGTTGGGTGATGACTAGGATTATGATGAGGAAAGTGGCTCTCAAAGAAAAAAGAGAAATTTAAGGAGTGATAATCTTGGAGGATTTGATTTGGAAGAAGAGGATTGCCTTGAGAGTCTGCAAGAAGAGAACTCCCGAAAGAGTTTGAGAGAAGAGAAAGGAAAGACGAGTGGACAATAAAAAATGCAATGGATTTGGAAGAAATAGAAACCTCAGAATTAGAAGGCTGATAGGATTGCAAAGGAAGGATGCGACGTTAACAGAGTTGTTCACCATGGGGTGGATGAGACGGAGTTGCAGCAGTCTCTCACCTTTTATTATCTTAAAGGTTGGTTGCTTATGAGGAAGCATACAATCGCTGATGTCCCTGGGAATGCTGAATGGGTGATATACCATCAGATACTGATTCCCGCACCGTTGAGAAGACAGGTGATCATCGTAGCGGACGAGACAGGACACATCAGAATAAGGAAGAGGACGGAGAAGATTATGAAACACATTTTCAGCCCCGTGCACGACATATTTGTCAGATGGCTGGAAAGCCCGACGAGTATATCGAGGAATCTCCCTAACACCCAATTGAAGTAAGAGGAAAAACCTTTGGCAAAGGACCAATGAAAATGTTGGCTGAAAAAGAGAAAAATCAAGAAAAAATTGATGGAGAAAATGTCAGGGATTTTGGGAAAAGTATCGGCAAGTTAAAGAAATTTTCACTAGAAGGCATGAAAACACATCAAGGGAAAACGAAGAAAAGGTTTGGTATGAAGAGTACGAGAATACAGTTTGCGGCAGGACAGCAGGTGCTGGTTTACTCCCCGATAAGGAGGTTCCCACTCGCCAACGAGTTTCAAGAACCATTCCGGATGTTGGAGAAGAGCAGTGAGCTGACTTTCTTTATCGAGATAACAAGAAAAGTCAAAGGAAGGCCACATTATCTTCGAAACCGATACTTCAAGCACCGGATTTCAATTAGAAACTCTTTATGCAAATGGATGCATCAGATAATGGGATTGAAGCTGTCCTATTACAAGAAGAAAAGGAAGGATTTTTTCATCCCATCTGTTTTATATCGTCAAAGCTAATGAAGCATCAACAAGATATCTCTCCACTTGAATAAAAGTGCTAGCACTAATCACAATAAGCAAGGTTGGAATTTATGTAAATCGACCACAGAATGAGGAGATTACAGTTTACTTGGATCACAATCCTTTAACTTTTGTAATAAGATTGAAGAATACTAATCAAAAGATAACTAGGTGATAAATATTGTTTGTAACCATATTATATCAATGTAAAGCATATATCAGGTAAAGATAACGTGGTTGCAGATCAAATATCTCAGGTTGAATTGGTGGATTCAGGACCTGAATGAATAACCTTTTTTGGGGGGAGGGGAGCTATCTTATGAAGCTGGTCTAGTGTTGAGTTAATATTTTCTTCATCTACTGTATTTGTGTATTTAAGAGGTAACCAACTCGTAGGGGGATTTACTCTCTTGTAGGTTTAAGTGATTTAATGTAGATTGCATAAGACTTTCGTCATTCAATTCGTTGTATTTTTCATTTAAGTCAGTGCATGTGAATTCACGTTATTTTTAGGAATTAACTTTTCATTTCATGTATTTTGTAACAAAGTCTTAAGTAAGCTGTTTAAGTATACAGTATGAACCATATGAGGTATGAAAACGTGGGCTTACATCATGTCTACGAGGTAATATATGAGGTTTATATTTTTACGTGCTTACAATGTTCTTGAAAA
>NC_090752.1:24652432-24667048 GCF_036898095.1 Palaemon carinicauda
ACAAAATCTGTTGGTGCTTATTTGCGCCAGAACTAAGCAAACGTCATTTCCACTAATGTAAATTTGGGTAAAAACTACTGGTGACTCCGCTGGTAGATTTATGTTTACTTCATAATACCTAAAACATACCCGTTATAAACAGTGGCTTGTCTAAAATAAGTCAATTCTTGCTTTAGCTGGTTAATTATATGGATATAGTCAGTTGTTAAATATCTGTTTCTAAAACGTTGTTTCATTATCATACCACGACTCCTGTCTATACAGTAACACCAAGCTCACTAAACTGATATATAGTTTCATTAGAATAAACATACTATATATTTTCATGACAACAGACATGAGTGTAATGCCTCTATAATTATTGCAATGAGTCAGATCTCTTTTTGGCAATTTCCATCAAAACTCCTAGCTTGAATAATCAGATTTTGCCTCTTCACACCACATTCTACAAAAAACTCGTAAGTATTCTGGGAATCAATACATATGCGGCCAATACCATATCAGCTGTTATTCCATCGTATCTATGGGCTTTCCATCTCTCCAGTTTTTTTTAATGATAACTTTGACTTCATGCACATTGAATTCATTTACGGTCACATAGAAGTCTTTCTCACCATCAGGTTTCTTAAATTATTCTCTTCATAACTCCTACTCATGACCTCATTAAAGGGGTTTATCTAATGTTGTATTTCTTCATCTACTGTTGTTAATACAGATTCATAATTTTTATGGGTATAAGCTTCTTCTTCTTTATCCCAATAGAGATTTCATTAATAATATTATGGACAATATTTACGCCATAGCCACCCCATGAATTCATAGTTTTGTCAGCCTCATCTGCTTTCCTGTCTAAATAATCTCTCCAGTCATTTCTGACTTTTCTCAATATCAGTAGGGAAATCCTCAGGATATTCGACCTCGTAGTTTTCATTGCTTCTTCGAAATCTTTCAGCAATCAATTTCTATATTTGTGTCCTTTTTATAATATTCAAGTATCATTTAGTATCCATGGATTTCTCCTTGCAATTGCATGCCCAAAAACTTCACTACCAATTGTCTGATATATGTTCTTAATACAACACTATTCTTCAATAATTGTCACTCTTTGTCTCTTAAAAATATCTAAGACTGCAAATCGATTATAACATTCAGTTGCAAAGGTTTCTCTGTGGTAATCTTCTTGAAGCTTAGTTGTATCAAACCTAGGTATTCTATCTATATTTCAGTTGGGGGCTTTCAATTTCAATTTTATTGTGGCAATGAGGATCTGGTGATCACTACAAATATCTGAGCCTCCATAGCTTCTTACATCTCTCAGAGTCCTTCTTCTCTCTTTATTAATAGGTATGTGATCTATTTGATCAATTCAATACCACATGGTAATTCCATTTAAATTTGTGGATATCCTTGAACTGGAGATGA
The DNA here is from genome assembly GCF_036898095.1 of Palaemon carinicauda. Taxonomy (NCBI): domain Eukaryota; kingdom Metazoa; phylum Arthropoda; class Malacostraca; order Decapoda; family Palaemonidae; genus Palaemon; species Palaemon carinicauda. The sequence continues at coordinate 24,653,855 of NC_090752.1, forward strand.
GTACCTCCTATAACATAATTGGTTGTTGAACAAGAACTTACAAAATGAGCCCCATTCTCATTTGTAATTTCGACAAGTTCGTCAATAGCCATTGCATTCTCTATGATTGGATTATTCCTTCCAGCTTTAGTATTGAGGTCATCAATCATAATTTCTATATGTCTCTCTATCACAGCCTGCAGTTCATCGTAGTATTCATCTTTCCTTTCTTTAGGGAAATCATTTGTTATTGCATAGGTAACTATAACACCCATGTTACACTGCTTTGACTCAAACTTTGCAAGTAACAATCCACTATACTATTTACATGAAACAGTTCTTATTTAGTGGATAGATTGCAAAGCCTAATGAAAAAAAGGGTAGAAAGTTTTCCCAGAGCACACCTTTGACTTCCATGCTAAAGTTACTGAAATATGTGATTACAAGAAAGATAAATGGTCAGTAACAGGTTTTGGAAGACTTGCAGCAGATGCCATCTATCTTGAAGTATGGAATGTCAACTTTAGGACTAGAAAGCCGATCCCATTGAAGTATAGTAGTTAAAGGACCCGAAGGATGCAATTTAAACATGGTAAACCTGAACACTCACTGAAACACAATCCCATTGTTAAAACAGATTAGTTTTTCAAGGAAAATTAATCTTTATGACAAAATGAGAGAATGTCTCAATAACACAATAATACAGCCATTTAGCAAAGCTCACATAGACTTAGGTCTATAAAAGTTAGTTTTAAAAAAATTGTTTATCAGACTCTAGCCCCGTATCCCTCCTTGTAAGGAAAATGAGGAGTTGATGAGTATCAAGATTCTTTCTGAGCAGACCTCATTTAATCTTTGACATGTGTTACAGATATACTTGATTTTGGCTTGTACAGTATCTACCTAATTTAGTGAGGTGAGTATTGTGTCGGCACTGCTGAGTTTCCGGAAATACATTTGACATAACTACTTGTGAAAAATTGTTTGATAAATGAAATAAAAAGGTATGATGGGTTCTATCAGGTGGATGCCATATTAAAGGGGTACTTTTGTGGTTCTTGGCTGAGGAACTGGGGCAGATCTTAAAGAATGAGAGCAATGAGATTAGTGTAAAGCCTCTAGGCAACGAAGTGTTAGCAGATTACCTATATAACATTACCTTGTCCATGGATGTGGGTATAATGAATGAATGGTGGGCAAACGATACTAATTTTTTGAAAAAAAAATATTAATGACCAAAAAAGCCAACGATAATAATCATGAATACTGTAAATAAGGCTGATTAGACATGTAAAAAGCTTTAATTGGCTCCTGGTAAAGCAAGGGTGTAATAGGTGAGACAGTATCCAAATATAATGCAGTCTTTTTGAGTTCATAGAGAAATAAATAATGTAATCTTTAGAGAAAGTGCTGTGAAGGAAACTATATAAACTTAACATCTATGTAGAGTTACCTTGGGTTAAGACAAGATAAGTATGCCTATAGGAACTAACTCTAATGTGAGTAAAAAAATCCATAGGGTTTATTCAACTAGAATGATGACTGCCAATGAGAAGGTAATGAATTTATCAGTGTAATAAAATATTAGTTTGTTAGACGATCGAAATTATATTGCGTTATTAGTGTTTATAATAACCTTGCTATAAATGGATACCAAATGCGTTGATGAACTTGCTAATGATTTTCCATCTAGGGTATTTGATTGAAGGGCGACTACACAGTAAGCGTGAATTAAATTAACGGCAGTTAGTTTTCCATGTCAGGCCCAAATGATGACAATTGGCCTACTGAAGGTATCAGTAAATTATAACTATTATATGGTTGTAAAATGGTGAAGGAGTGAACATTTGAAATAGAATATTTTAAGAACAGTAACATTATAAAAAAATCTTTTATATATAAATAATAAAAACGTTATAAAATTAAAAGGAAGAGAAATAACATAGAATAGTGAGCCCAAGTAGGCTACACGCTCAAGCTAGAGAACTCTAGCCCAAGAAAGTGGAAGACTATGGTACAGAGGCTATGAGACTAGAGAACAGTGATTTGATTTTGGAGTGTCCTCCTCCTAGAAGATCTGTTTACCATAGCTAAAGGGTCTCTTCTACCCTTACCAAGAGGAAAGTAGCCACTGAATGATCACAATGAAGTAGTTAAACCCCTTCAGCAAAAAAAGAAGAAAAGAATAAAAAATTGGTAAGCTTTGTTGTGTAAGGTATTTGAGGACATGAGTAGGTGGAAAGAAATAGGTACATGTGAAGGCAAAGGAAAAACGAGCCGTACTCAGAGAGAGGGATCCAGTGCAATACTGTCTCCCTTACTACATCTTTCACCAGCTCCTGTCCATTCCAACTCCTTTTACTGTAGCCTCAATTCAGCCAGATCTCAACCTCAAAATTCTATCACACCTGCATCTTCTGGGTATTTCGTCTAGATATCATTGTCCTCTTTTTTTCTGATACCCACATACATTTATTTCCTTATACCCCATCTCTCAAACCGAGTTGTTTCTCTCTCTCTCTCTCTCTCTCTCTCTCTCTCTCTCTCTCTCTCTCTCTCTCTCTCTCTCTCTCTCTCTCCCTCTAATCAGAGAACTGCTTTCTTCCTGACTTTCACATCTTGTCATTATCAAATTCATCTCTGTTTGGGTGGTAAATTGCCTATTATATATATATATATATATATATATATATATATATATATATGTGTGTGTGTGTGTGTGTGTGTGTGTGTGTGTGTGCGTGTGTGTATGTGTGTATATATTATTTTAACTAGCTAATTACTTATATAATCGAGCTCAAAAACTCATCTTCCTTAAATTACATATGATGAACAATAGAAAATCTCCGAGCTGTAAGAATAATACGTAACTCCCAGAAAATAATATGTATGAACACTGAATATCTAAAGGTCTCTCTACGTTATACTCCAAAGAAAAAGCTGTTTGATTACCTTACCTTCAACGGGAAAAATCCTTGAGTCAACCTCTTACTTCAGTTCTTAGTCAGGGTAAGTGAGCAAAGCTCTGAAATAATTAATGGTGATCGAAATAATGCACACTTTACAAAAATAAATATATTCTATACAAATAATTTCCAATTAAAAAAAAACACCAAATAAAAATTACTTGAAATATTAAATCTCAACTAACACTAAGACAAAATGATACTTCGAAAATAATATTGTATTAACTTGTTTCACTAGAAATATATCTATAAAAATATTTACTTCTGACAATTAATGAAAACAGTGTACACTTCAAATCTGTAGAAAATAGTTCAAAATCATGCTTACATATATGTAAATGTTACTCTTATGTCCTTAGGCTCACATAAAGTTACCGATGGGTTAAGCTAAAATAAATACACTTCAATGTTTAGCTTAATATCACAGGGTCAGTCACAAAAACTTTACAATATAAATTTACTTACATTACCACACTTAATTTTTTGATCAACACACAGTAATATCACTATACAAAGTATACTTTGGAGAGATATCACTATGCTAGTGGGAGATGAAAATCGATGGATGGCAGGAAATGTGCTGGCAAACGGATCATCGGACGTTGGCTCCTAAATAAGGAAGGATCTCTGATTCCTATGAATATCTAGGCCCTATATATATCAACCTAATTCTTTCAATAAACTTCTAATAAAGCATTCGCTTAGCGTGGGGCCATGGCTCTAGCAGCGTGAGATTGCCAACTTAGAAATTTGAAGAAGAGGTATTATCGTTGCTTGGTGAGGCAACGCCCACCTCCTCTCGTAGCATTAAAAAAAAAGAGAATAATTCTCAGGCTATAATCTTCATGTATTCTCCAACCACGTGGGAACATGATGCAATCTCTAGCGTGTGTGTCATACAGCATTCTTTTTAACAAGTTTACATAACATTTTGCAACAAAACTAAGTGAAATTAAAAGTTAATTCTTTGAAATTACATATATTTACTTGTATGGAACTGAATTAAATTGCAACTAAATGAATGACGAAAATTTTAGGTAATTTACATACATTAACTTATTCCTATAAGAGTAGGACCCACCTTACGAGCTAGCTATACATCTCTTAAACACAAAAAAGGAAATATGTGAATAAGATAATCGGCTCTTATGTTAGACCAGCTTCGTAAGATAGCTCCCACCAAAAATGGTTATTTATTCTCAGCCTTAATCCACTGATTCAACCTAAGATAATCTGCAACAACGTATTTCTTATCTGATATATGCTTTACATTATTAGAATATGGTTGCAAACATAATGACCACCTATTTGACCTTTCATAATCATTTTCCATTTTAATAAAAAAAGTTAAACAATTGGGATCTGAATAAACTGTAATTTCTTCATTCTGTGGTCTATTTACAAAAACTTCAAACTTCCTTACCACTGTGATTAGTAATAACAGTTCCATTTCAGTTGTCGAGTAGGCTAGTTGTTGTTTCTACAACTTTGATGGCATAAAACAGACGGGGGGAAGAATTCCTTTATTGCCTTCATGCAAAAGGACAGCTTCCATCCCATTGTCCAACGTATCCACTTGGATAAGGAGTTTGATGTTAAAATCTTGTGCTCGCAGTATCAATTTCAAATATGGCCTTTATCCTTTGACTTTTCCTTCTTCCTGGTATTTCTATAACATAGGTCAGGTCACTGATTTTCTCCAAAATCCGGAATGGTCTTCAGAATATGTTGGTAAAAGGGAATCTTCTTATTGGTAAACAAAACAACACCTGTTGTCTTACCGCAAACTGTCTGTTCTTACTTTTTACAACAAAATTTTTCTTTATTTTTCCATACTTCGTTTTTAGGTTTTCGAGGGAAAATTTTCATATGGCACCGATCCTTTTCCTTAAATTCTTGACATATTCTCCATCCATTTCCTCTCGATCTTTCTATTTTATCTGCTAACATTTTAATCAGTCCCATAATGTCGATCATCACCTTTCTGAAGAGTTCTCCTCGACTTCACTTGGATGTAAGGGAGCTCTCTTGATGTACTTGGTAGGCTTTCCAGAGATCTGGCAATTGGGACATCCAGAGCAAAACTGGCTCACATCCTTATGCATGCCAGGCAAGAAAATTTTTTTCATATTCTTCTTAGTCGTCTATCTTATTCTCAAGTGTCCCATCTTATGCGCTACGGCAATCACCTGTCTTCTCAGCATTACAGGAATCTATATCTGACCTGACGCTAAATGCCCTATTCGGCATTCCTAGCGATATCTGCTGGTCTATGCTTCTTCATAAGCAATACATCCTTGAGGTAATGACAGGTAGGAGACTGCTGCATCTCCTTCTAATCCACCACACGGTACATTAATTCAATTAACGTTGCATCTTTCCATTACATCCTATAATCCAATTCTGACTAATTTCTCCTACTTCTAATGCTGAGTTTTCAATTTCTTCCAAGTCCCTTGCTTTCTTGTCTTCCTTGTAATAGGTGTTTTGTTCCTCTCCTCTGAAGCTCCCTCATAAGCTCTACTCTTGCGGACTATCATGGGAAACCTCTTTTTCAATAAACAAATCTTCCAAGTTCATTGTTCCTCCGCTTGCTCTGTCTTCTTCTGCAGCCACTTTCTTTGTCATACTCCTAGTCATCACACAACTAGGAAACAAATTCGAGTAATACTTCTCGAGGTTTGTTGTAAGACTATACTTCATTGTTTTCTCTGTTATAATGGGACAAGGCACAAACGGCGTTCCACCAACCTCATTTCCTAATAGGACTTCTACTCATTTGACAGCCAAGGAATCCTTTACCGCAAAATCAAAATGATCTGTCACCAACTCGTAAGAAAGTTTCAAATAGTAAATTCAAGTAACTTCCTCACCTTCTATTCCCTTCAAAACGACAAAATCTCCAGTGAGAGACTGTTCCACCATCGGGTATATGGCTCGTATCACCACTCTATTATTACATCCTGTGCAGAGCAATATCTTGACCGGGATCTGTCGCCCTCATCTAGAGTGGCAAGCCTACTTTTATAAATATACGGTTGAAGAGCATTTACACTGTTTGGGGTTGTCTTGTTCCTTGTGTAAACGTTAGCTGCTTTATTTCCTCGTCGACCTTTCCTGTTGACTCTTTGTCTTTGTATTCTGTGGAGTTGAATTACCCTTAACCACTTGGGTGACTGCTTACGGTTGGTACAAACAAGATTCCTTACTGATATGGCCTTTTTTGCTCGCTAATAACAGACAATATTAACTTCTGCACATCTTTCACAACACGTGAAGGAGGACGATTCGACGATTGTGGCTCTGGTACTATTACATCAAACTTTGGAACAGTGCTAGTGGTACTTCCGCTGTATCTATTGAACTTGTTCCCAGAGTTGTTATTGAACTAGTCTCTATAGTTCGACGAATACTTGACACTTGGTCGGAACGATAGTTAAAACTTTATAACCGAGGTGGGTTTACGACTGATAATATTTTAATCTTCACTCAGCGAAGCTTCTCTATCAAGTTTCTATACCTCTCTCTCTCTCTCTCTCTCTCTCTCTCTCTCTCTCTCTCTCTCTCTCTCTCTCAAGTATGTTCAAATATGTTCAGAAATTCCTAATATATATTGTTCTAGAATTATCAGTACTTCTAAATGAGCCATGTCTCACCCTTTGGCAGCCTCTATCCATCTCTTAAAACATTGTCCTACATTCTAAGCGTAATCCAGGAAAGTAATTTTCTCGTCCTCCGTAAATTTCGAAATCTTTCATTATAGTATTCAGGTGTCACCTGATACACGTGCATCCCACTCCTCTTGACTTCTTGATACTCCTCCCTCTGGTCTTGAGACAAGGCAAGATACACCCTGTGTCTTTTCCATTAAGGACACTGTAATAACACAGACCATTTATGTTCTGGCCATTCCAACGTTGAGGCGATCGTTTCAAAATAATCAAAGAACGCATTGGGAGCTTCTTCCACAAATTTTTGGATCAACTTCTCTGCCCTAGCAACTTTTAAAATAGAATCGAGGGTAGCAGGGGTCACACCTGTTGGAGATGACAACAACCTTGCACGAGCATTCAACAGTTCCAATTCTCTTGTATGTCTCTTTACTTTACACTCAAAACAAAAACTGTTTGATTATTTCCCTTTTAACTGGAACTATTCTTAAATCATCTCCTTACTTAGTTTCTTAGTCAGGGGATACGAGGAAAGCTCTGAAATAATTATGGGTGATCGAAATAGTACACAATTTACATAAATAAATATATTTTATAAAGAAAGTTGACCATTAGAAAGTTAACTCCGAACATAAATCATTCAAAGCAATAAATCTGAATTAGGCCTTAGTCTATTTTAAAATTATACTTCCAAAAAATTATATATTTACTTGTTTCACCAAAAACTAATCTATGAAAGTATTTGATTTTGACAGTTAAGGAAAAGTGAACACTTAAACACTATATAAATAAATCAAAATTACACTTACATATACGTAACTTTTTCTCTTTTGTCCTTAGGCTCACACAAGGTTACCAAATGGACAAGCAAAAATAAATACACTTCTCTATTTAACCTAATCTCTCAGGACCAGTCACGAAAACCTTACAATATCAACTTACTAACTAATTATTTACACACTTCACTTTTAAATTAACACACAATAATATCACCAACATTTGAACAATACTACACGGTATACGTTGGAGAGAAATCACGTTTGAAAGGAGGCACTATGCCCGTTGAAGAGAAAAATCAATTGAATGACTGAAGGGATGCTGGGGAGCATATGGTTAGACGTTGGCTCTTTCGGAATCAGGCTGGATCTCTCGGTACTATGCATTGCTAAGCCATATATATATATATATATATATATATATATATATATATATATATATATATATATATATATATATATATATATATATATTAACTTAACTCACTCTAGAGACTTCTAGCAAAGCATTCACTTAGCGTGAGGGCATGGCTGTAGTGGCGTAGGGTTGACTGCTTAGCAATTTGAAGAAGGGGTACTATTATCATTTGGCGAAGCAACTCTCTCAGCTAACTCTGCCGACCTACTCTCGTAACATGACAAATACAAAATTTTAGTCTAATTTTCATGCATTTCCCAACCCCGTGGAAAAATAATGCAATTATTAGCGTGTGTATAATAAAGCTTGCTTTTTAACAACTTTACATAAGACTTTGTAACACAACTACGTGAAATGAGAGTTTAATTCTTTAAAATGGTATAAATTTACCAATAGAGAACTGAATGAAATTACAACTGAAGGAATGATGAAAGTCTTATGTAATTTATATACGTTACCTAATCCTACAAAAGTATGACCCAACTTACGAGCTGACTATACATCTCAAAAATACACAATTCAAATATGTGATTGAAATAATCCACTCTCAGGTTAGACCAGCTTTGTGAGAATAAATATTATAGATTACATATTACTATATATATATATATATATATATATATATATATATATATATATATATATATATATATATATATATATATATACACACATATATATATATATATATTTATATATATATATATATTATATATATACATATATATATAATATATATATATATATATATATATATATATATATATATATATATATATATATATATATACATACATATATAGTATACTTTATATCATCACCATTAATCAGCTTTTGTAAGTTTCCTGCAGGAAAAAGGCCTCAAACATGTCATTCCATACACGTCAGTTTATTTTCGTTCTTTCCATTCCTCCTCGACTTGTAACTAGTTTAAGTTTTAAGGTGTTGGTATGGCTCTAATTTTCTGATGCATAAGGTAAATCTGGTAAGACCATCAAATTAAGGGTGAATAAGTTGAAACTGGGAATCCCATCTGATTTCATATTTTTTTTAGAGGAATGGACATTTGAATTTGAATAATATTGTTTTGTTTAACAAAAGCTTCCCACCCAAAGACCGCCCTTATTCTAATTTTGGTGTCATGTCATGGGCAAATGCTTATTACCTGTTCTATGCATTTATATATATTCATTATCAATCTTTACATGTTCGTCCATATTCCCTATTTGTTTTCCCTGCACTTTAAATGAACATATCTCAGTTTTACGTGACTTAATTTTCCTTCCTACAATTTGGCTTTCTTTGTTCATATCTTCTATGATCTTTTGTAATTCCTTCCACGATTCATCAAAGAGGAGTATGCTATATAAGAATATTGAGTTTTAATAGTAAACCCCAGTAGTGGTCATTCCTACATTTTTCCATTCTATATTTTTATTTAATATCTGCCACCCGGGCTGTTAATAATTTATGAGATATGGAGTCTCGCTATCTAACTCCTTTCTCAATCAGGATTTTTTCACTCACCTAGTGTAGTTTTAGGATTGCCGTACTTTTCGTATAAATATCTTCAAGTGTTCTATCATAAGATTCATCTATTCCTTGCTTTTGAAAGGCTTTCATTACTGATCAAGTTTTGACGAAATTAAAAGCTTTCTCGTAGTCTATAAAGGCCATATCTGTTGAATTGTCTTTCTCAACTGAATTTTTCTTTTTAATTAGCTGGTTAATTAAATAGGTATGGGAAGTTGGTTCCATGGATTTCTAATTTTTTGAAAAAGTATAATGATAAAGATTTTCCAAGCTGAAGGTATAGAGCATTCTTACAAACATTTTGTGTTAAGTTCAGCGAGTTTTACTTCTATGAAATACACTCCATCTATTGTTGAATTAATTGTGAGGCCATGTTCTCCTTCTGCTTTGTCCCTTTTCATAGCTTTCCAAGCTGTAGGTATAGAGCATTCTTGCAGACATAGTGTGTAAATTTCATCAAGTTTCAATTCTATGAAATCTCGTCCATCAATTACCAAGTCAACTGTTATGCCATCTTGGAAAAACAATAAAGAAAAGAAAAAGCATCTTATTGATAAAAACTAGACTTTAAACAGGTCACCAGTAGAAGTTTCCTTTAAAAGATAAAAAAATATATATTTTATCAACAGGGATGTAGTGACAAAAATTTGCAGAGGATGTCTCTACAATACTATACAATAGGGATATAAGTAATAACTTTTCCAACAGAAATAATAAATCGTGTGAGTCAATACCAAACGTAACTGCAGGAGAAGCAAAGCAATCCTTAAAATGTATACAAACATGCAAAGCAGAAGGAAAAGATGACTTAACAATTGGTTTTTTTAGTTGATAAAGACGATATCCTAGTAGAAAAACTGGCTGAACATTATACAATATGTCTGTAAGAATGCAGAGAATCGTAAAAATGCATAAAGACAATGAGAGAATTCCGATTGAAAAATTATTCACAGCAGGACTATAAAAAGTTGTTAGAAACTCATACTGTGAAAATGTAGGAATTAATATCACTAAGAATACCTAAAAAACTTAAGATTTGCAGATGACATAGTTGTATATAGTGAATCATGGATTAAGTTAAAAAAAAAAAATATAAATGATTTAAAAGCATAAATCAGAAGTGAGTGACTGAAAGATAATATGATTAAGTCTAAGATAATGGTCAATGAAAATGCAGAGAAAAGCAAATAAGAGTTATGGGGGAAATTTGAGAGGTTGTTAATGAATGTTCATGATTACGGCAGGCAGTAAATGTTTTCTCAGTACACGAGACTGAAATCAAAAGAAACGTAAGCATGGGATGGAAAACCTTTGGTGAAAAAATTGATGTTATGAAATGTAAAATACCACTTTCACTTAAAAGAAAAAGAAGTTATCAGATAATCCTATCAATTAGTACTATTAGGATTTTTCGTTTAAGAAAATATGGTAAATCACTTTTGTTAATCGTATTTTGTTTACCAAAAGATCTCTAGTCCTGCTAGTCCTTCTTTTAATTTCGGCCTAATATCCAAGGTAAACACATACTATCTTTCATTCGTATATATCTGTCATACACAGCGGTTTTTCATAGGCTGTTGATTTTTAATTAATTTCTTAATAACAGGGATATGATCAGTTATTGAATATCGACTTCTAAAGGTTGCCTGCTCTCTTTGTCGATTAAAGTCTTTCTACTCGTTACTTTTTCAGGCTTTTCTTATCTGCCTTTTTTGTGAATTAATATAATGATAAAGTTTTTCCAAGCTCTAAATATAGAGCATTCTTTCAGACATTTTGTGTGAAGTCCAGCAAGTTTTACTACCAGGAAATCTCGATCTATTGTCTGCTTTGCCTTCTGTCATGTCTTCTACTTATATCTTTACTTCTCCTGCCATTACTTTGCGTACCAACTTAGGTGCTTCATTGTGTATATTGGCAAAGATATTACTTAAATCAAAACTGTATAGAATATTATATAAGTCTTCCGCAATTTTTATCACTCAATATCCCTTGTTGATTATATTTCTATTTTCACCCTTTAAAGCAAACATCTGTTGGCAACCTGTTCTAAGCCTAGTTTTTATCATTTTTTTTTCTTTAGTGTTCCCACAATTTTTATCTGATTGTGTTTACGAATTATTTTATTCTGTTTACTGTCTCGGATAGTTCTGCTAATTCTTTTTCATATCTCTTGGATTTTACTCTAATTTTCAATCTTTCATTTATTGGACTTTGTTTTTTTGTTTTTTTTTTTTCTGATAGTTTCTCTTCATCTTATTTAGGAACTTTTTCACCTATCTCTTGTTCAGATTCTAATACATATTTTCTTTAATTATTATCAATTTCTTCTTTACCTGGTTCTATTACATTAAGTCGTTGGGAAATGCCTATATTGTATTGTTAGACTAAACTTATCAGATTTTTCATTTATTAAGGATGCTTATTTTCTTCCTTATAATTTGTTTTTCCTATTTTTCCTCAAAACAAAAAGAATAATTTTCCTTACCACTCAATGGTTGTTTCACTTCACCTTATTTACCAGCATAACATATTTAACTAAAGTAACTTTCTTCACTGGAATATAATCTTTTTCAATTTTTTGTTTCCATTTGGGTTTCTCCTTGTCCATTTTCTATGTTCCTTTTTATGGAAGGAAGAGATAATGATTTTAAAATTGTTTCGTTTAGCAAATTCTTTAACCATGACTTCTCTCATTCCTTTTGACTTCTACAAATCTACTGACTGCTGATTCTACTCATTTATTTTTACTAACTTTAGCATTGAAATCACAACCCAAAAATATAAAATGAGGCTCATGCTTTTTCTATTGATATCCGTAGATATTCATAGAAAGATTTTATTTCTTTCTCGTTATGCACTGATGTTGGTATATATATATATATATATATATATATATATATATATATATATATATATATATATATATATAAATATATATATATATATATATATATATATATATTTATATATATATATATATATTTATATATATATATAAATATATATATATATATATATATATATATATATAAATATATATATATATATATATATATATATATATATATATATATATATATATATATATCTATATATATATATATATATATATATATATAAGTATATATATATATATGTATATATATATATATACAGTATATATACTGTTCGATAACATATTTTGATATATATGTATCGAATTATAAACCTAGATATCACATATTTCACTTGATTGTAGGTAAATTGATCGTAATCATTTGCTCGATAAGAAAGTGCTCGAAATAAAATGCTTGCAAAAATATTTCTCGAACTATCAATTCCTCGATAGACAGATTGCTCGAAAGCCAATATTAATACTTGATATCCGATTCTATTCTATAAACATTCATTAAAGATCCTAAAGCATAAAACACATTCCTAAAGAATTTACCTTTATATTAGCCATTAATAACTTTATTTTCTGTACCTTTTTCATTTTAGTTCACTAAAAATACTTGAGCGTTAAAAAAAATTGATAAAAATCATTATCCTTGCCTTTTTATTTTTAGTTTCTAATTTATTTTCATCATTATTTCGGGAAACCTCGAACCATCAGGATGTATTCAAGTTATGTAGAAAGAGAAAAAATGGGAAAAGAAATTGTGTTCGGAGAGCTTCCTTTATATTAAAGATAAATCAGTAAGCAATGAGATATATTAGAAATATGAAATATCCAGGAAAAGAAAATGTTGTGCTCGAAGACAGCATCACAAAAAAATTGGAAATCATAATCATGCAGGAGATGCTAGTAGAGTGGAAACTGCTTAATGAATAGAAAAGGTGAAAGAACATGCGGGGGATTTTCGTGA
>NC_090752.1:24672548-24675048 GCF_036898095.1 Palaemon carinicauda
GGAGGGTGCATACGGCTATCCCATTGCTACCCCATATACCTTCTTAGGAAACCTTTCATTAAACAAGAATGTGGATGAAGTGGTAGCTAGTTTTAATAATGTTTTAATTTTTCTTTATAGAATCCTTTAAAAATTTCTTTTAGGCTTGGGAAAAATTGTTCAAGAATTATTTTAATGTTTCATGTAAAGGAATGTTTGTTAACAAAATTTTGATGTGGAAACTGAACATAACAAAGATATTTGCATCCTAAAGAGAATTATTCCTTTGAGTTGATATCAAAAAAAAAAATACAAGCATTGTTATATTGAACATTAAAAAAGTGTTTTCTTTGTTCTCTCTTTTCCATTTGACCAGACTGAGCTACACTAAGGCGTGGCCGGGTACAGTTGGTACACACACACACGCACACACACACACACACACACACACATATATATATATATATATATATATATATATATATATATATATATATATATATATTTATATATATATATATATATATATATATATATATATATATATATATATATATATATATATATATATAATGTTGCTTTCCCTATAAAGAAAAGTATTTAATTACATAGTCCTACTGTTATTAACTTATACATCAGAAACTTATAGTCTTCATAAGCTAGTTATAACTCAAAGACCAATGGAAAAAATAGTTATGTGAATGATAATAAAAGACAAAAGAAAATCAGAATGGTTACGAGACTAAATTAGAGTAGAAGAATTTTAAGAACATATATGAAAAAAAAGGATATGAACAGAAGATATAATGAGAATGACAGACAATAGATGAACATTAGAAATAACAGAATGGGCCCTTAAAGATTGTAAAAATAGCAGAGGAAGGAAGAGAAGACGATGGATTGACGCACTAAAACGATTTCGGGTATGCACTGACACAGAAAGACCAATCACAGACGCAAATTGAAGGACATGTCTCAGGCCTTTGTTCTGCAGTGAACTAGTTACGGCGGATTATGATGACGGTAATGGGATATATATATATATATATATATATATATATATATATATATATATATATATATATATATATATATATATATATATATAAATATACATATATATGTATATATATATATATATATATATATATATATATATATATATATATATATATATATATATATATATATATATGTGTGTGTGTGTGTGTGTGTGTATGTGTGTGTGCATTTGTGTGTCTGTTTTTGTGTGTAAGTATATGGATAGTTAATTGCATTTGCCGCACTGATAGGCAATGATTAATGGAAAAGAGTTAGCTTTCCTCACATTCCTTAATCTACTTAAGGATCCTTGCATCAAAAGTTGAAACACTCAAGAACGAGATAGCTGAGTAAAATTGATCTTATAGAACAAACTATACCTTCCATTCAGAGCTAAAATCTTTCAAAGCAAAGACAAAAAATGCCAGACTAATGTGGCAAAGACTGAGAAATACTGAGTATCATAGCGTAAACAGGAAGATCGTGTCAAAGGACATACTGCAATATGTAATCATAGGAATTAACTCATCCCTTCTTTACCTAGTCCTGGTTCTTAACGTACTATATGTTGCTAAGGGTTATGTTTATCAGTCATATTCCTGTGTAGAGTTATAAGAAGTCCCAAGTTCTGATAAGTAAAATTTAGGTTTCAAATTTTACTCTGAGGCGGCGGGGAAGAGGTGGTTGGAAAAGAGTGAACAATATCAGATGAGTGTTATAGTAATTCCTCTTTATTGGCAATAGAATTTGCTCGTACAGATAAATTACATTTGTAGCTATCGTACAATCGGGCATGATTGATTGTGTTCTTGATCATGAACTCTCTTTCCGTCAACATTGATTTACTAGTGATAAATCATTAATGATTAAACATGCAATTTACTAAATAATCAGTTTTCTAAATGGTTCTATCAAGAATCATGGGCTTCCATGCAAATTAGCTGTATAATATCTGTCTTTGAGGCTATTTTATTGCCAGGAGACTATTCTTTATTTTTTTGTGTCATCAAGTTTGCTCTGTTTCTTTAAAAGTATTATCCCACAGGTTGGGTTGGGCAGGCATTTTTCAATACGCACTAAAGAACCAACCAGGCATTTCGTGTTACATGAGGAAGGGTATTAATATTATGAAATTATACTGATATTGTTGTTTTTGTTTACTTACTTTAAATATTTTCTTCTTTATGAATCTATGTTGATTTATTTGAGAAATTTGTGGACATTCAATCTTTACTAGACCTTAGTATCTTCTGTTCCAGTGGTGGAGTATGTTGGTTAAATGTATAACAAAAATGGTGTGAAGGTCTAAGTTAAGCTACCACTTGTTAACTGAAATCTATGATTCGGATAATATTAGGATTTATTGTATTGACATGAAAGTCTGCAGAATCTTCTTATCAGTCTTACTGTCTAGCAGGGTCGGCCGCTCGAGACAACAGTTTTTTCATTTATTTCTATTCGTTGTATCTTCTTCCATCAG
>NC_090752.1:24680048-24697548 GCF_036898095.1 Palaemon carinicauda
ACTGTCTGTGTTCATATTTGATACCTAGTGCTTCCACCAGACCATTAATATTGTTGCATGCCACTAAATCACCTTCCATTACAAAGAAATCTTTGAAGTGTTTCTGACGGTTCCGAAATTTTGAAATGTTCACGTCAGGTGCTAAGAGATTCCACTGTTGAAGACGAGAGCCTAGCAACTCTGCCTTATTCTTGGGTAGTTGCAGATCCCTGGCAAGGTCATGGAGTTCCTTCTGTGTTATGAGATGTGGCCTAGAGGACTGTGCTTCATCAAAATTAGGGTCACTCTGTAATCCAGCATTGCCATCCTCCCCTGCTTCCTCCTCACCACTTTCCTCGTCTGATTCGAAAGATACTGAACTTGGTGCATCAGGAACAGGTAGACCTTCTCCATGTGGAATTGGGCGAATAGCTGATGGAATGTTTGGATATTCAATGGACTCCTTTTTCTTTGACAAGCCCTTTTGTATTGAAGGTACCATGCAGAAATAAAAATTGTTGGTATGGTCTCTGGGCTCCCTCCACGTCATTGGCACAGCAAAAGTCATTCCTTTCCTCTTTCTGTTCAACCATTGGCGAAGGTTTGTAGCACAAGTGTTGCAGCATATGTGAGGAGCCCAGTTCTTATCCTGGTCACCAATCTTGCATCCAAAATATAGGTGATATGCCTTTCTAACCAGAGCAGTCATACGTCGCTTCTGTGATGCAAAGGTCACCCCACCACAAATGTAGCAGAAGTTGTCTGCCCTATTCACACAAGTGCGAGGCATCTGCAAAACAGAAAGCAACAACCAATTAGATAAACAGAAAAAGTATTCATAAACTTATTATAAAAAAGACAACATAGCGTATGTATTTATATCATTCAGTAGGAAAATAATTAAATGCCTCTTATGCTTATTAATAGCTTGCTCAATTAATAGTTATTTTAAGTTTATGAAGTATTTTACATTAAAATCACCTACCTTTCGTCCTCCAAATGTAAACTTGAACAGCACAAACACCTTCTGTGACTGATGAAACAATACTGAGTACAGAGAGACTGTGAGCGTAGTGAGTAATATACACGTCCGCCAGCCTGTAGAAACCTGTTGAGACATGTAGGCGTATCACGAAAAGTAGAGCTACCAAACAATTTTAACCATGATATTTGTTACCAGGAACCTAAAATTCTTGATAATGGAATATTTAACCCATAATTCACTGGGTACGTAAGGCATAATTAATAATATCTTTCTGTGCTCAACTGTGCAATCAATTATGAAATGCCTTTACATTTAACTTCTATTCAATTCATATTTTCCATTACCTATGACCTCAAAATCTCGGTCCTATTCATGAAAACACAAAAGCCATTTCTTCAATGCAATGTAATAAATGGCAGAAAATAAATGTTCAAACAAACATATCATCAATCCAAAATCAATCAAAATATTTCTGCAACAAAAAATAATTATATGTCATGCATATTATCACTCATCAAGAGTATTACTCATTTGTAATGAATATTAATAAACATTTGTAAACATTATTATAGTACCTTATTTACTCATCAATGTTATCGTGATAAATCATAGTTAATTAATTGCATCAAAAGAAATATTTCTCACATTCTTCAAAAAAAGGCATAAAAATGTATTCAACTTCTTATAGAATAATGAGTAAAACCAAAACTCAAATATATCAATGTCTTAAATCATCAAACATCATAATCATTTCATAATAAAGAAACATATTCAATACATAACAAAAACATGTTTAGGAACTTGAATCTTATTGGCACCTTGTCTGCATATTATTTTTATCTCAAGAACTTCAACTCTCAAATATATTGCATTCAGAAGGATATTCATAAAATTCAAGTGACAGGAGACAACATTTCAATGTTAAAACTTTTCTTTAAAAAGAAATCATTTGCAGACTGTCTCAATTAAAACACCTTATTTATACTTTCTTTCAAGGATTCATCTACTACACAGGCATAAAAATCAATTCGTGTGTTTCCACACTCACTCTTTTTAACTTCAAAATGAATGGGTTCAATGATTATAACTCTCCGTGTGTACTTAATTGTACACTATTACCTGCATAATTACTATGGGACTAAAATACCCCTTTGAGACATTCAACTTCTCTAGGTTCATTATTGGTGCACATTTTATCTCTTTTAATTACTTAAATCTTCCCTTTCTTCATTTTGTTAGCTATATTCAGTTTATTTTTTAACACATTGTTCATCTTTTATAGCATAGATTGTTTTGATTTTTACCCTTTCTTCATAATTATTTAAGTTAACTTAATCATCATCAAATCATAATAAAATTCATTGTATACATACATGTTTATCATTGTTACACGTGTTACATAAAAATATTAATCAATGCATAGCCTATAAAATGCA
The DNA here is from genome assembly GCF_036898095.1 of Palaemon carinicauda. Taxonomy (NCBI): domain Eukaryota; kingdom Metazoa; phylum Arthropoda; class Malacostraca; order Decapoda; family Palaemonidae; genus Palaemon; species Palaemon carinicauda. The sequence continues at coordinate 24,682,449 of NC_090752.1, forward strand.
GTAATAATTTTTTTGCTCTATTGGCATCATTATTTAATCAAACTTTCAAACAAAATCAGTACATTTGTAAATATTCAATAACCCATGGGTTTATATTTCACCTGTATTCATTACTCATAACTTTATCAAAAGTTTTTATCTTAGTTTGCAATTCAATACTCTATATGGTCCCTTAATTAATTGTTTGGAGACATTTATTATATGGACCTTTTTTGTTAATTACGGAATACCTATTCAAATTCCTGGATAACACACTTTACATAATTACAATTTTTCATTCATTAGCTACCCTCAATATTTTTATGAGTGCCCAGATATTTTATTTTCCTTTCCCAAGGAGTTTAGTAGTGTTTCTTAAATCTACCTAACATCTGAGGTTTCCCATATACCGAGTTATTTCAAAGTAAATTTGTTCTCTTCAAGTAAATATTATTAGTCTTCTATGTTGGTCTATATATAGTTTGTAGGACATCCTTAACTCCTTTCTATTATTTTATTTGCCCCTTTTATTTCTCTATTTTAACTTGACTTATCATGGCTTATTTCTCCCTGCTTACTTCAAGAAAAATATTGCACAGTTTTCATTAATCACTAGTAAATTTGGGTGCATTGCCCGAGAAAATATCTCGAAACATGAATGACTAGTTATTTATCCTGGTCTCAAATTATTCTGTTACAGACTCATCAACCCTTTCTTTGTTAAATTAAGTTATATGTAGACCAGTATGTTTTTATCATTTGTCAAGTTCTGGGAACAGAGTACCTGGTAGTTCATTGGTACCACCACAATAGGATTGAGGAAATGCAATGGTAATTTCTTAAAGATTCTTACCTTTAAATGACCTTTATACTTCTTATATGTAGGCTTTAATTTTACATTCTCAAACATCTATGTTAGGTCAAAAATTAATTCATCATCAAATGCAGTCTATGATTACTGGATGTCCTTATATATTGAGCATGAGTTTTTTTTAGTACTTGGTTAGTATGTCACGAATTTCTATTCATGAACAAGTATTTCTCTCTGTTCTTTGTATGTATTCCTTTAAGCAGTGTGTAATCCTGTTATATGATTCCTATTTTGGGAGTAATTCACCTACAACATTTCTATTAACCTTTGGTTTCTCTTGTTCTATTTTTAATTATTCCTATTTCTAGGTTTCTTACCCGACAATTGAAACAAAATATTTGTAGTTATATTTCTTTTTAACATCTTCCTGTCTTTTTGAATAATCCTTCTTTTATCATCATAAACCTACCAATAAAGTGATTTATCCTGGAAAATCATCCAATAATTTAAGGTTCCTAAGATTCCTTTTATTCTTTCATCAACAATAGTCCTTGTTGGACAGTAAAATCACAATCATTCTAATGATTAATAAGTACATATACTCTATTGCCTAAATTAATTTTTAAACTTCTCTAGACCGTTATTTGGATAATCTATCCTACTCGGTTATTTTTCGTTTAATTTAAGACTACTCTCATGATTCATTACCCTTCTTCGGGTTTTACATTCTTAATGAGACATTTCTTTTTATATTTATGAGGCTTCACACATTATCTTTATAACTCCTGGTTAAGATATCGGGTTAAGGTAATGTAGGATCAAAAATTAATTTCTCTTCATTATTTATAACTTTCTATTTCATTTGCACACTGCATATGTTTTTAGGATAACATTTATTTTAAGGATTGGGTAAATTAGCAAATGCTGCTTACTATTCGCTAAGATCATATCATTTCTAAAATAATCTTCTACATATGTCAAATCTTAGTGGAGAAGGATATCCACTTTAACCCTTATTTCTCTACATATCTTAAATCTATATACACTTTTTGCTTACCCTATTCAAATCAGGGGATGAGTCACTCTTTAATCTGGTTCTTTATCTTGCTATTCTCCCTATTCTAGACTAGTTCTATTATTTCTATGGCTCTATATTCTTTCTAAACTTAGTAACATCATTCTATAGGCTTATTCAATTCTGTTTCCAAATTCTAGATCATCATCCAGTCAATAGTTAGAGGAGTTGAGTGAGCCCGTCGACTTGACTCTAATTTATAACATTCTTCAAGATGCTAATAGCCGTGAATGGGTTGTATTCTTGAACCATGGTACTTACAATATTCTCTATGTATTTTACCCCTCAATAATCGAGCCAAACATTATTTATTATCGGCATAGACATGTCATTTATATTCTACTTATGATGATCTAACTAGTCTAATACTTCTATCCTCATTGGGTAATATGTCTCCGGAGATTTATAAGGAAACTTATGAATTCATTTTAACACTCACCGTGTTCCCTATGGGGCGTTGGCTGATAGGTAATATTTCATGATTTATACCGGTATTTAAAAAGTATTAGTAAGTTTTTGGCAGTCTCCTGGCGCCGATGTTTCTATTCTATTCTGCCTAACCTATCGCCTGCAATGGCATATCTCTTCCTATTTCTTATCAATCCCTACTTCTATGCTCCTTATGGTAAATTATGCCCCTTTCTGATTACCTAACTGTAATCTCTACTCCTTTATTCTAGAAGTTATTACCCACCATTCAGATGAGTTATTTTATCCGGAGTAGTACTAATTAATTAGTGTGCATTTATTTTCCTTCATCTGAGCTGCATTATTGTCTTTTTTGACAGACTCTGGCATCCTATTTTTTGTTGACTTATCTTCTTTATATCTGCGGGTTATTTTTATTTAGGCATCATTATGACTTCTCTAGCTAAATTCTAGCTTTTTATATTTTTCAGTACTGATCAGACTTTATATTTAATTAATAGCATCATAGCTCATTTATTATTCATATGCCTATCTTTGCATCTTAAATCTTTGTGCCTAGCAACAACATATTTCTTTTAATTCTATAAGCCTATAGCTTCAATTGCCTATGACATTTATTTCTTGGAATTCCCTTTTTATTTAGGCTATTCTACTTTATTCACTGTATTTCTGTTGACATTCTATTTTATTTATGTAGCGCCTAACATATATTTACAAGGAGTATATTTATTCTTGGCTACTCTTCCTATTTTTTTTATCTTTCTTATTTCTCCTTGTCCTTTTAGTTAATTCCCATTTTACTTTCTTAGTCCGGAGTCTGTTTCGCCTGTCAAATTCGTCTCCTCCAAAGTGGCCAGTTTTGTAAAGACTTGTCTTTGACAAGTAGAATCATACCCTGGCTGTCTTATATTTATTTTAAGCCTGTGCCTCTCACAAATAAAATTCATTCTTCATCATTGTATCGTTTTTGAACGAAATCTTAAGGCTCTATTGGGAAATGTTACTTAAAAAAATGACATCTTTATTCATCATTTGGCACATTTTGGCATTTAATTCTCTATCTAACCTGACGGTTCATATTCCTTTATTTTCACTTGTTTACATTTAATTTCTGAAAATTATTTATTTTCACCCTTAAAATCTGGAAGCAGGTAATTTTTTAAAAATATTTTTATCACTATTGCATCCTAGTATATCAATTGTACTTGCCAGATTCTCTTTAAGATAAAATAGTCACTTGCAACGTGGATGTACCTCCGCTACATATGCCTATCTTTCATATATAATATTTTTCGTCTTCCTGACTTCCTTTCTATCCGGCTAACTATTATTAATTCATTTTTTTTTCTATTTGAAGGATTTATATTTCACTTTCTTTGTGCCGGAGGGCGTTCTGAGAAGTGTCTTTGTTTATTTCATGATGGGGTTCTTTATTTCTGTGCCTGCCTGTTTGCCCTATATGTCTCCCCTTTTTCATTATTTTGCCTGATTTCTATCCCTTTTATGTAATCTTTCCCTAGAGTTAACTGTGTCCATCCTTATTTGTTTTAACTGTCTTGACCTAAATTTCGGCCCATTATTCTGTTTAATTCTAGGGTAATTTGCGCCTCGTTCCAGTCTACTGTTCTAACTTCCCTGCATCTATTTAAATTACTCAAAATTTCTTTGGTAGGATTTTGTGGCTATTAGTCCCTTAGGATTTTACTTCCTGATTTCCTATAGTTATTGCTAGTTTCCTTTTCTCTTCGTAAAACTCATATCTAGGATGCTACTTGTCACATATTTTAATGCCTCATTTATTTCTATATATATGGGATTATCATTAGCAATAAACTTACCTTTAGCAAAGGAATCATGTCTTTTTTATTGTTGCTACGTGATCCTCCATTTATGTGGCAAATTCATTTACCGACCTACCCTCATATTTTACCTATAGGAACATATGTAGAATTGTTAACCTATATGACGCTTTGGCTGATCGCCATAATTGCCTACATTATTTTTGAAACTCACCATTTAAGGTTGTATGAGCATCACTTATATTTGTATTCACGTTTAACAGAGCCTGTTTAATTCTGCTGTCTAATTGTTTATTCTCAGACTAACTATTCTACTTTCAATATCAGCTAACGGTGCTAACCACTTATACATAGTATATTTCTCTAACCTTCTTCTATCTTGGTTATTCCTACCTATATTTCCACACACAAAAATTTGTTTGTGTTAATTTCCCTACTAAATTCATGTTAGCGGGGTTAGTAATTTGTGTTAATTCTTTAAACTCACTTTTTTATGGGAAGTTGCTCGTTTGTATTTTTCACCCACTTGTGTAATTCTAAATAATATTTCACTTCCATATTCTTTGGGCTGATAACATCATTACTATCACTTTTAAAAAATCATAATACATTTTATTTTACACAGGATGAAAATACAAAATAATTCAGGCATCATTCAAGAAACCCTAGCAAAATAAAAAAATAAAAATCCTATTCTTAAATGAGAGACAAGTTTTTCACTTTTAAACTGAGACACGTATTTAAGAGAGAGATTCTTTTACTCATATTTCTTCTTTCTTGTCCTTTTCTTTACATCTTTTTCGCTTCGGTAATTACTTCTTTTGTTTAGACTCTTGTCTCGTCTCACGTCCTCTCTATTTATTTGGCATCTTGATGTTTATTCTGCAAAGGTGTACAACTGCTATCTGGAATAATTTATTCATTAATGTATGCACTAATAAATATCACACGGCATTTTATCCATTTAAGCTGCCACAATTTGTGATGTGTGTTGGAGCATTTTCTATTTCTTTTATTGAGTATCACTTAAATATTATTTCAATTGATAAAAGTATCTTAGTCAATCATATCAGTGCAATTAATTATTTATATAAAGACCCTCAGGAAAGTGGGTGATGGTAAAATGCCGTATAGTTCCTTAACTTTACTTCTTGAACTTTGGGTACAATAGTTTTACAGTATTTCTTCTACGTTGAATAATTGGGTTTTAAATACAGACTGGAACTATAAAAACTCTTGAAGATTGGAGGCTGCAACCGTAGACTTCTGCTACACACTTCGGTATTCGGGATGCGATATCCTTGAATTCTATGTGGGTGATTTGGGGATTGCTTCTTCTTTGTGTCCACTCATCGACACCATTCTTGGTCATTTCTATTTCATCGTAGATAATCTTATACCTCCTGGTTGAAAGGTAATTTGTTGGCAGTTAGGGAATTCGATCCAATCTTTGTCCGGCTTTGGACACTTGGAAAATTCTTCTTGTTAACTTGATGTTTAGTTAGTGCAGCCAACTCTGCACCTGATGTGGGATCTCGCCCCACCACAGGGTGGGGGGGGGGGAACAACCAACTATGGCGGTTTACTGTAGGAAAGAGCCCCTATTCTATTCCATCAACAGCTTAAGTAGCTTAGAATAAGGTCGTTGTAATTGTGTCACATCATGTGACTATTCTTGCGTTCTATTGGTTCCTTCTTCTGTTGTAATGGTAACATCATATGACACTTCCTGTTTCTTGGCAGGCGTGCATTTTTGTTGCGTGAGTCACTCAATATGTTTCCATCGTTGGTCGTTGTTATGGCGAACTAACCTGCTACGTAAGTACTTTTCATCAACGCTGGCTTTCGAGTACCATCTCACTCTGATTTTAGTTTTTCTCATCTCTCTCTCTCTCTCTCTCTCTCTCTCTCTCTCTCTCTCTCTCTCTATTTATTTCAATGTGTCTCTATCGTTTATCTAACGAATAAAACTCATAAAATACTTAATCAAATACACATATCACCTTATTCAGTGTGAAATTTTCTTCTTTACATGACATATATATATATATATATATATCTATATATATATATATAAATATATATATATATATATATATATTTATATATATATATATATATATAGATATAGATATATATATATATATACATATATATATATGCATATATATATATATATATACAGTATATATATATATATATATATGTATACACACACACACACATATATATATATATATATATAAATATACATATATATATATATATAAATATATATATATAAATATACATATATATATATATATATAAATATACATATATATACATATATAAATGTATATATATAGATATATATATATATATATATAGATATATATTTACATATATATATATATATATATATACATATATGTATATATACAATTATATATATATATATACATATATTTATATAAATATACATATATATATATATATATATATATATTGAAGCAACAAATCCATCCTTGTTTAAAAAACAAAAACCCTGAGTTTCTTGCAGGTAATAACATATCTACAGTAAAGTTGAAAACCAACTTCATGAATATAATATTCAAATACCGTAAACCGGTTAATTAAAATTATTTGGAACGTATCTTCTCTTCTATCTTTTTAAACTTCCCAGCATTTTCCACAAATGTTGCTAATTTCACGTTTCCGTAAGGAATATTTACTGAAGACATTCTTTTGATCCTTCAAGCTCCAGTTTATATATTACATTCTTTTAGTGTGTTCGTCAGGTAAAAAAAAGACAAGGGAGAAAAGATCTAACAATGGTTAAATTGAAAAAAGAAAAAAAAGTAATGTTCGAAGAAACCAATTTGGAAAAGAAAACTGGTAAATATTTTTTTTTTTTTTTGATTGAATAAGAAAATTTCTCTATTGAACTTTGTCTAAACTATGTTGATTTTCATTTCATCTAATTAATAAGTTGATGATAATCATTCATATTGAAGATTTTTAGAATAAAATAAAAAATCTATTCATAACAATATTCATTACCTGGTAACTCCATGATTCAAAGTAATGCCCAATGTAGAAGCAACATCAAAAAAATTAACATCAGTTAGTTTCCAAAAAGTAAAATAACTGAGGAGATTTGTGATTTACAAACAAGTGTTTTCCAGTTCTGTTTCTCTCTTTGGCAGGAAAACAATTGTCAGACACTGATGAAAAAGATGGATTTGATATGAAAATTCACTACATCAGACAAAATATTCAATAAACACTTTATGGCCATATTATATCACAAGTAAGTAGAATTGGTAATAAAAAGTCATTTAATAATTTCAGTCATGGTTTATTTATGGGATATATATCAAATTACGACCCAGAAATAAAGCAATTGTACCGCACATGTTTCACATCCGCTCGTAGCTTACTTTGTAACGGTATTTTCTTTTGGTTTATTGTGTATCTCGCTCTACAACCCACTCTTAACAGACCTGTTTAAGCATATCGTTTTATGAATAATTTTTTGGTTAATCTATATGACCTTCTTGTCCTGAACCTGTTGTATATAACATTTCTATCTGTAAAACACATGTAGTACACAGTTCTACTATGTTTAATTGACTCTAGAAATAATAATATAATAATATAATAATAATAATAATAATAATAATAATAATAATAATAGTTGTAATGATTAGGTAGAATTTTTACAGCCTATATAAAGAGTAGAGAGATAGTGAACACACACACCAAACACTGCATACAATAGCAAAGGTAAACAGCTTACAATAATGGCATAGAGAATGAGGAGAAGGACTATTTAGCATACAGAATTAAGTCAACATTAAAAATAGAATACTGAAAAAGCATCTGAAATCCACTGCTGAATAATATGTAGGAGCGCATGAGCCGGAATCCTTATTATTGAGGGGAAAGAATCATGAGTACCTAGAGACAAATCATCTAAAAGTTACATAAAGGACAGCTAAAAACCGGTGTGTGTGTAATTCAAAATACAAACTCGAGATGTGTCCAGTAATAAAACATAACAATTGCTACACAGTACTCTTTACTGTGTAGCAATTACTATGTTCTAAGGCGAATAATCAAGTCAAACTAACCAGATACTTTCAAAGCTCACGAGAAAAACCAAGATTTTGTTCTATTGTAAGAAAGACATTACTAGGAAATTTGCTGCAATAGGACATAATCCGTATAAAAAAAGGCCCAATGTAGTCTTAAAACCCAGAGTTCGAGTCAGTGATATATATATATATATATATATATATATATATATATATATATATATATATATATAAATATATATATATATATATATATATATATATATATATATATATATATATATATATATATATATATATAACAAAAAAACAACATGCAAATAGCCTTAAGTGGTATTTTTACTATCATTATGGTATAGTAAAAATCAGCAAGTAAATCTCTTTTAAGACTAAAGTACCAGAAATGATACTGGATCCCCGTCACATATCTTTCATCATGAGAACTTACAAATAAACACCACTCATAGATTTTGCAGTACCATTGACTCAAGTGTGGAAGAAAAAGAGACAAAAAATAGGAAAAGTATCAAGGTATGCAGATTGGATTTAAAAGGTTATAGTATGTGTCAGTGGAGGAAGACCCTATAATAATCAGAGCTCTAGGGACGTTAACAAAATAATTGATTTAAACTTAGATTATACAGAGGTAGCATCGAGACTAAAGCAGAAGAGGGTATCACTGGACATGCGATATTATATCGTCATAAAATTTATACTTCCCATAACATCTGAAAAAAAAAAAAAAACTAGAATTTGACATGATAAACCATAAAGAAAATAATAAAAGAATAGTAATGATAATAACTAGAAGGCAATTGTTCCTTTATCAAAAAATAAATACTAGTATTCGACACCATCATTATACTATGTGATGACAAGTAAAGGAAGTTATTGAAAAATGTGGCTTATATGAAACTAAATCAAGTAATAAATCGTAATGAATAATATATTTGTTAGAATTTAATATGATGTTGAACGATCAAATTAAAGCTAATGATGTTAAATTAATAGACCTAGCTAATGTAGGTACTGCAGTAGTTGTGAATCAAGATGAAGGTTTTGATTTCCTGTTGATATGATATCAAAAGTCAGATTTATTAGCCATCAAAATAGCACTTGATTTGAACAAAAGAAATAACAGGTGTAAACTCACATCAACAAAGAGCAAGAAGGACACACAGTCACTGATGCCAGAGATTGGATGTGATAATGAGAAGAGCTTTATGGGCAACCAAAAATGTAAAGTAGAAAATGGATTTATACAGTCATACGAGAATGATGACTGAGAATGAACGGACTAGGAAGATATGCTAAGAGGATAGGGGAGTTTCAAGGAGATAGAAGACTGATTATCATTCATTTAGCAACGAATTTAGATTATTGACTAAAGGTATAAAAAAATAAACATAGTATATTAAGAATATAAAGTAGCAATACGTTAATGGTATCATCGGCATATAAGCAAATGTGACCAAATATGTGGCAAAGGCTTTATGGAGCTTTGGAAACATTTAACCGATCATTGAGTAAAGCAGCATGAGATCAGTGATTTTAGGACAAATAAAAGAAAATCAAACAAGGCAACTTCTCTAATACATTTTTGGACAATTTATGTAATAAAAATACTTTTAACACAATTAGCAATATGTATGCTAATAAATGATTTAAATAACTTTGCATCATATAATATCTAGGAACGAACTCAGTACTATTTAGCAGTGACTCAAATTATTTAAAGTGACATATAATTATTTTGTTTAATGGTATTTCACAATATCATTCACTAATATGTAATTCACCTAAAATGTAAATTTATTGCTATTTTAAATGTAACGGAGATTTCATTACAATCAGGGATTAACAGATTGAAATGGTGTGAATAACATGACCTACAATGTCATAATCAATCTGCATAAGTTGTCAGTTCTGATACCTTATCAAGAACCTTTTATTTTTTTTTCTTAAATTCCATATAACTATTATTGTTATTATCTTTATCACTTGCTAAACTACAACCCTAGTTTGAGAAGCCATATGCTATAAGCCCAGGTGCTCCAACAGGGAAAATATTCCAGTGAGGAAAGGTAATAAGAAAAAAATAAATATTTGAAGAACAGTAACAACATTAAATATTTCCTATATAAACTACAAGACCTTTTACAAAACAAGAAGTAGAGAAATAAAATAGGATATTGTGCAAGGGTGTACCATCAAACAAGAGAACTGTAACCCAAGACAGTGAAAGACCATGGTACGGAAGCTATGTCACTAACCAAGACTAGAGAACGGTGACCAAAAGGAGGCACTTGAAGCCCTTTGGTGTTGAAAGAGCCGAAGGGTCCTTTCAGAGTCCCTTTGGAAATGAGTGGTGCATATTTTAATCCTTATACTTTACTATGCCTACTCTTCCTTCTTTCACTCCTTTGTCTAACTTATTCCAACTTATACCCATGTTGAAGAGTACCACTGCCCCCAGCAACAGATAGTCAGGTTTCAATTCTATGCATCCCTTATCACATCAAACCAGTTGAGGTGCACCTGCGACAGTATTCATCCAAAGCTGGGGGGGGGGGGGGGGGGGGGGGGGGCCGCCGTACGGGTCTGATCAACCATCCACTGCTAACCTCAAAATCCAAATGACCACTCGCAATAGATTACGCCCCAAATAGCGTATTCATTTTCATAAAACCCCAGAACGTTGCACCTAATGCTTTAAAATTACTAGTACGGAAAAACAACACTTGCAGGACTAAGATTTTGATATTATTATCAAGGCACTGTCATCAAATAAAATCCAGTGACCATGATATCTCAACAATAATAAAAGTACTTTCACCACTGACTGAACACAAAAATCGCAGCATTCTTATTATAAGAACAGATATTCATAAAAAATTCTGGTGATCGCAATTGTGTGGGGAAAATGATAGTCCTAAGCAAAACATCAAAATAAATCATTGAGACCTCAACCTCCTCAATCTTGGTAAATTTACAGTAAAAATTCAAGAAACCTAATGATAATTTACATAAGTTTTGATAGAAATTGTATGAAATGTTGCCACATTCGATATATATATATATATATATATATATATATATATATATATATATATATATATATATATATATATATCTATATATATATATATATATATATATATATATATATATATATATGTGTGTGTGTGTGTGTATGTATATATATATATATATATATATATATATATATATATACATATATTTATACAGTATATATATACAGATATGGATAATAATTAACACTTTAATTATACTTTCTCTATTCTAACTTATTAATTTCTCAATGTTTTCTACTACCAAAAGGGGTCATTGATACCAACCAGCTGTTTATTGACGATAATCTTGAAAGACAGAAATTAATTTAGTTGTCATCCAATCATTTCTCAAAGCTGATTATTTATACTCGTCATCAGACTTTGTCTGTTTGATACATTATTTTAGGTCGGTGCAAATAAAAAGGACGTATGAAAATTAGTGGGTGTATTAAATATTTTAATATGCCTTGAAGAGAGATTTACCCAACCTTAGTTCTAGTCAGGAAATAATTTCAAATACCGTCTTTGTTTTCAGCATATCGAAAGTTTTTTATTATTTCCATATTACCAGGTATAAAGAAATATCTGCGAAAAAATCTAGTCAAATATAATTATTATAGAAGCGCATTTAATCGTTTGCAATTAATGATATGAGCGATTACGGTATTAAAACGGATCATGTGAAGTCAGCTAATAGAAATTGCAAATGAATCCCTAATATTCCATAATTTATTACACATGTGACTTATGACTGAAAAAATTACAACGGTAGGGAGCTGGAAAAAGTTCATTTACGTACTTGGATAGTCTCATAAATATATTTATCAACACTGTCTAATATGCTGTTATCATTCAAAAAGATTTTTTAAGTTTGTTTTCCTTTTCCTTGACCTATGAATCAGAAAGGATATTTTTTCTTCGAGCAAAACTCACTAGGTAAACGTATTTTGTGAAAAATAGGGATGAACTGTTCAGGCTTGGTGGAGGTTGGTGGGGTTTGAGCAATCTTGCTTCTCTTTTTTTCTATCACCATTGTGTCAAGAAGTTGTGTTGGAGGAAAAGGAGACTCTCTCTCTCTCTCTCTCTCTCTCTCTCTCTCTCTCTCTCTCTCTCTCTCTCTCTCTCTCTCTCTCTCTCTCTAAGCCCAAAGCAAAATAAAAGATAAAAATCTCGCTCAATATATAAAATGAACAAGGCTTAAATTGATAAATATGGTACAATAGATGAACTTTGTTTAAGAAAGGTTTCATATATAGTAGTACCATATTGGTTATCCTTACCAAAGGTTTGCAGAGTCCATCTCCTATTATTATTGCTATTAAAAGTAATATCAATATTATTTGTGCTGTTGTTGATGATATCTCCAATGAATGCATATCTAACAGATAAGCAGATATGATGATAATCATAACCATAGCTTCCGTGAACTTCAAACCAGGATGTGGCATATCTACTGAATTTTTATATCTATCAAGTGAATGTTTATTTTACTTCTTGTGGAATCCTAAAATACCTTGGACTTTTTTATCCCGTATATATGAAGCTCTCACCTTTTTCCTGCTCTGAATTTCTTTTGTGTTCCATTAAACCAAGATTAAGTACAGAAAATTGGTTTCATGTATTACCAATTTTCCCTCAGAACAACCATTCATTTTCTTCAATTATTAATTGGAAGTTCCCTATAGGTCAAAATACCTATCATTTCAAAAAAATCTTCTCTTCTTAGCTATTTTGATATGCTCACATTAGGTGGCCTCACAAACAACGTTTAATTCGATAAATATGTTAGCAGTCCAGCATTATTCAAGCATTATCTTCTAAACTCGTTGCCATTTATTGAAACTTATTTTATATTATTTTATGAAATCATTATGCTCTTTTAAAATACTCATTCCTCCCTTTTTAGTTAGATTTTAAGCAACGTAGGCTAATATATCCAACATATTTTGTAGATTTGAGAACAAAGTTCTCAGAAGAGTATTGGGAGGTAAATGGCAGAACAGGCTTAAAAAGGAAACTACAAGAAAGATTACTTGAGTGCCATATGTTGATGAGATCATGGTGAAGGAAGGGTAAATGGAGATGGGTTGGCCATGCTCTTCGTATTCCCTAAGAGAGATTAGTTTACCAAACGTTTAGCTGGGCTCCACAAGACACTATTATTATTATTATTATTATTATTATTATTATTATTATTATTATTATTATTATTATTATTATTATTACAAAACAAGCTATAATCCTAGTCGAAAAACCAAGAGGCTATAAGCCCGAGGACTCCAATGAAATGAAACATTAAAATAAAATATTTAAAAAAAAAATTAGCAACATTAAAACAGATAATTACTTTATAGACTATCAAAAAACTTATGTCAGCCTGTCCAACATAAAATCATTTGCTGCACGTTTAAACTTTTGAAGTTCTACTGATTCAACTACCCGATTAGGAAGATCATTCCACAACTTGGTTACAGCCGAAATTAAACTTCTAGAATACTGTGTAGTATTGAGACTCATGATGGAAAAGGCTTGATTATTTGAGTTAGCTGTATGCCTAGTATTACAAAGAGGATAGAACAGTCGAAGAAGGTTTGAATGTAAAGGATGGTCAGAACTATGAAAAATGTTATGCAACATGCATAATAAACTAATTGTATAACGTTGCCAAGGATCAATATCTACATCAAGAATAAGAAATTTAATAGACCGTATGTTTCTGTCCAGCGAACTAAGATCAAAATCAGCAGCTGAAGGCCAGACAGGAGAACAATAGTCGAAACAGATAGAATGAAAGAATTAAAACACTTATTCAAAATAGATTGATCTCCGAAAATCCTGAAAGATTCTCTCAATCAGACCATTTTTGTCCAATTGAAGAAGACAGAGACCTAATGTGTTTCTCATAATCAAATTTGCTATCGAGGATCACATGACTGGGAAATACTTTCAAAAGCTAAATCCTGTGAAACAAAGTCTCTAAATTTTCATTTGCTTTCTCGATTGTTCCCTAGATGGATGTTTGATCATGCCTTGATTCCATTAGTAGTGAAGACTGAGCAGCCTGTCTCTGAAGTGTCAGAATCGTATAGGAATTATATGAAATCTGAAGCAGACTGGAATGGGATTTTGTATGATCATTTTGGCTTATATTGGTCACCACCTGAAATTTTAGAAGTCATACAAATTTAAAGAAACATTTTCAATGCTGAGATCCGGATGTTGAGGAGCCGATTTCTTTGACCTACTTATAACCATATTTTGAGTTTTGTTAGGATTCAACTTCGTACCACATAGGCCTACTTTGCACCATTCACTAATTTTAGCTAGATCTCTATTAAAGGATTCTGCAACCCCAGATCTACATTCAGGAGATAGAATCGATGCAAAGAGAGTAGCATCCTCTGCATAGGGAACAAACGTGTTTTCTAGGCTAAACCACATGTCATGTTTCTATTGTAAGCAAAGTAATGGGCCAAAATAAAAACTACCCTGTGGAACACCAGGTATCATTTTACTATACTCACTCTGGTGCCCATCAACAACAACTCTTTGAGATCTATTGCTTAAAATTTCAATAATAATGCTAAGAAACGACCCACCCACTCACAACTGTTTGAGTTTGAAAGCAAGGGCCTAATGACTAACATTGTCAAAGGCTGCACTAAAATCAAGGCCAATCATACGAACTTCCTGACCACAATCAAGAGTTTTTTGTTTTTTTTACAACATTGGAGATTAGAAGGGAATCACATGATCCAAGGCCTTCACAAAAACAAAATGGCAAACTAGGAAAGAGAGGATTACCTCCAGAAAACATATTAAGACGTTTTGCCAAAAGACGTTCAAAGACTTTA
>NC_090752.1:24702548-24707548 GCF_036898095.1 Palaemon carinicauda
CATGTTTGAGAGAAAATATGCAATTCCAATAATTGCTACGTAATTATAAGGCTCTGGAAAACCGTAATATTAGAGTTTATCTTATTTTTTCTATTTTGAGGACAAAGGTGGGTGGAGCTAGTGAAGAGAGTCGTCTTGTTAAGTTGGAACTTGCCCGAGAGAGTAATCATTTGCAATTCTCAATTCCTTAGGCCAACTCGCAAGCTTTCAGATGTTGGACCTAGAATATTCTTGAATTATCTATGTCCATATATAGGCACCCTAGGGCTCCAGAGCACCAGAGGAGAAGCAGCTGTCCTCTGAAAGATCAAGAGATAATTTTTTTCTCTCTCCATGTGCCTCCTGCTTGAGGGTACACTCGGGCACACTATTCTATCTTATTATTATTTTTTTTTCTTCCTCTAGTTTTTTTTTATTGGTTTGTTGGGCAGGCTTAATAGAAGGGCCCTGGATGCCTGGTGGTCTATCAAGAGGTTGTCTTTTCGTTTTCTGATTCTTTTTCTTCTCAAAACCATCCTTACTGTCCTCCCTTCAGTTGAAGTGACTATTGTGGAGGGTATTTAGCCTTGCATGGTGTATCGGCTCCTCCATGTTGACCAGTTTTTCCGACTTTTTACTTTAGTCTATGGGTTTCATCAATCACTTTATTTATAATTCTGTACATATTGTTTTTGTTATAATTCCTGTTAGTCTAGTTTATAATTATGATGTCTCTTTTTTTATTTCTACTAATTCTTCTGCTGTCAAGAGACATTGAGCAAAATCCGGGACCACTACGTCCAAGATTTCGTCAATGTTGTCTTCTGTATTACAATATTCGTGGTCTCCATGCAAATATCCAAGACCTTACAGTTGTGTCACGAGAGTATGATATTCTTTTGTGCTCAGAAACTTTGGTTTCTAATATGAGGCACTCATCTGAGCTCCTTATAACTGGTTTTAAGAAGCCAATAATGTTGAAACGGGATGCCATCCCTAGGGTCAGGGGAATGGCTGCGTATATTATTATTATTATTATTATTATTATTATTATTATTATTATTACTATCCAAGCTACAACCCTAATTGGAAAAAGCAAGATGCTATAAGCCCAGGGGCTCCAATAGGGAAAAATAGCCCAGTGAGGAAAGGAAATAAGGAAATAAATAACTGAAGAGAACAAATTAACAATAAATCATTCTAAAAAAAGTAATGTCAAAAGAGATATATCATATATAAACTATTAACAATGTCAACAACAAATATGTCATATATAAACTATAAAAAGACTCATGTCCGCCTGGTCAACAAAAAAGCATTTGCTCCAACTTTGAACTTTTGAAGTTCTACTGATTCAACAACCCGATTAGGAAGATCATTCCACAACTTGGTAACAGCTGGAATAAAACTTCTAGAGTACTGCGTAGTATTGAGTCTTGTGATGGAGAAGGCCTGGCTATTAGAATTAACTGCCTGCCTAGTATTACGAACAGGATAGAATTGTCCAGGGAGATCTGAATGTAAAGGATGGTCAGAGTTATGAAAAATCTTATGCAACATGCATAATGAACTAATTGATCGACGGTGCCAGAGATTAATATCTAGATCAGGAATAAGAAATTTAATAGACCGTAAGTTTCTGTCCAACAAATTAAGATGAGAATCAGCAGCTGAAGACCAAACAGGAGAACAATACTCAAAACAAGGTAGAATAAAAGAATTAAAACACTTCTTCAGAATAGATTGATCACCGAATATCTTAAAAGACTTTCTCAATAAGCCAATTTTTTGTGCAATTGAAGAAGACACAGACCTTATATGATTCTCAAAAGTAAATTTGCTGTCAAGAATCACACCTAAAATTTTGAAAGAGTCATACAAATTTAAAGAAACATTATCAATACTGAGATCCGGATGTTGAGGAGCCACCGCCCTTGACCTACTTACAATCATACTTTGACTTTTGTTAGGATTCAACTTCATACCCCATAATTTGCACCATGCACTAATTTTAGCTAAATCTCTATTAAGGGATTCACCAATCCCAGATCTACATTCAGGGGATGGAATTGATGCAAAGAGAGTAGCATCATCTGCATATGCAACAAGCTTATTTTCTAGGCCAAACCACATGTCATGTGTATATAGTATGAAAAGTAATGGGCCAAGAACACTACCCTGTGGAACACCGGATATCACATTCCTATACTCACTATGGTGCCCATCAACAACAACTCTTTGAGATCTACTACTTAAAAAATCAATAATAATGCTAAGAAACGACCCACCCACTCCCAACTGTTTCAGTTTGAAAACAAGGGCCTCATGATTAACACGGTCAAAGGCAGCACTAAAATCAAGGCCAATCATACGAACTTCCCGACCACAATCAAGGGATTTCTGTACTGCATTGGAGATTGTAAGAAGGGCATCACATGCTCCAAGGCCTTTCCGAAAACCAAATTGCAAACTAGGGAATAGATAATTACCTTCAGCAAACCTATGAAGACGTTTTGCCAGAAGACGTTCAAAAACTTTAGATAATATGGGAGTTATGGAAATTGGGCGGTAATCATTGGGACTTGAGCTACCACAAACACATTTACATAGAGGAGTAACAATACCAATTCTCCAACAAGTGCTAAAAGCTCCTCTTCTTGCTAACTTGCGTAAAATAATTGATAACTTTGGAGCTAAGAAATCTGCTGTCTTTATAAAAAACAAAGGAAAAATACCATTAGGGTCTACACCTCCATAAGCATCAAGGTCCATCAACAGAGCTTTAATCTCACGAGATCGAAAAGCTAAACTAGTTAGTTTAGCCTCAGGAAAACAGGAATGAGGAAGTTCAAGTTTTTCATTACTCTGTTTACTGTCAAAAACATCAGCCAAAAGGGTTGCCTTTTCCTTTGGACAGTGAGTGACTGAGCCATCTGGTTTAAGTAAAGGAGGAACTGTTGCATCTACACCAAAGAGTGCAGATTTAAGGGTAGACCAACATTTATGTTCCTGAGTTGTACCAGAGAGGGTTTCTTTTATGATTAAATTGTACTCCTTTTCAGTTGAGGCATAAACTCTCTGAGCAAAAGCTCGAAGCTGAGTATAGTTGTTCCAGGTCAGAGTACCCTGCTTCTCATAAGTCGTGCTATCAATGTGGATATCATGAGATTCAGGTAATAAAAGTTTGTGGCAGGCATAACAACTTTTATTTGTGCTCCATCTACCGGAATCCAGACATGGATGATTCTATCTTCGATTGTTTTCTTACCATTATGGCTAAGATACAAGAAGATGATAGAAAGGCTTCTTTTGTCTTTGTTGGTGATTTTAATGCTCACCATAGGGAGTGGTTAAGTTCTATCTATCCTACTGATCGCCATGGGTTAAGAGCTTTAGACTTTGCCTCTGAATCAGGCTGTGAGTAAATCATTAATTAAGCTACTCGCAGGTCTGGTAATTACTTGGACCTCGTACAAACTGAATCCCCTGGCGTTATAACTAGTAAGGTTGGTTCTCCAGTCGGGACATCTGATCATGCTTTGATTACATTAGTTGTGAAGACTGAGCCGCCTGTCCCTGATATATCATACTTTTGTAAAATTTATATGAAATCCCAATCAGACTAGAATGGGATTTTGCCTGATAATTTGTGCTTGAATTGGTCACAATTACATAGAAGTGTAGATCCAGTTGTCCCTTTGAATGAGAATCTAGTCAACATAATAGATAGGCGTATCCCTTTTCGTGTGCTAAGGTACTGAGTGAAGGACAAACCATGGTTCAATGATGATTGTAGACGTGCTTATTTGGAGAAGCAGGAGGCCTATCATCTTTGGAAGGGTAACAGATCAGATATGACCTGGAAAACTATACTCATAGAGGTTATGCCTCAACTGAAAAGGAGTAAAATTTAACCATAAAAGAAACCCTTTCTGGTACATCTCAGGAACATAAATGGTGGTCTACCCTTAAATCTGCACCCTTTGGTGTAGATGCAACAGTTCCTCCTTTACAGATGGCTCAGTCACACACTGTCCAAAGGAAAAGGCATCCCTGTTGGCTGATGTTTTTGGCAATAAACAGAGTAATGAAAAACTTGAACTTCCTTATTCTTGTTTTCCTGAGGCTAAACTAACAAGTTTAGCTTTTCGATCTCGTGAGATTAAAGCTTCTTTGATGGATATTGATGCTTATGGAGGTGTAGACCCAACTGGCATTTCTCCTTTGTTTTTTATAAAGAGAGCAGATTTCTAAGCTCCAAAGTTATCTGTTATTTTTCGCAAGTTAGCAAATATAGGAGCTTTTAGCACTTGTTGGAGAATTGGTAATGTTACTCTTCTCTGTAAATGTGTTTGTGGTAGCTCAAGTCCCACTGATTACTGCTCAATTTCCATAACTCCCATATTATCTAAAGTGTTTGAACGTCTTCTGGCAAAACGTCTTCATAGGTTTGCTGAAGGTAATTATCTATTCCCTAGTTTGCAATTTGGTTTTCGTAAAGACCTTTGAGCGTGTGATGCCCTTCTTACAATCTCCAATGCTGTACAGAAATCCCTTGGTTGTGGTCAGGAAGTTCGTATGATTGGCCTTGATATTAGTGCTGCCTTTGACCGTGTTAATCATGAGGCCCTTGTTTTCAAACTCAAACAGTTGGGAGTGGGTGGGTCGTTTCTTAGCATTATTATTTATTTTTTAAGTAGTAGATCTCAAAGAGTTCTTGTTGATGAGCCCCATAGTGAGTATAGGAATATGATATCTGGTGTTCCACAGGGTAGTGTTCTTGGCCCATTACTTTTCATACTATATACACATGACATGTGGTTTGGCCTAGAAAACAAGCTTGTTACATGTGCAGATGATGCTACTCTTTTTGCATCAATTCCATCCCCTGAATGTAGATCTGGGATTGGTGATTCCCCTAATAGAGATTTAGCTAAAATTAGTGCATTGTGCAAATTATGGGGTATGAAGTTGAATTCTAATAAAACTCAAAGTATGATTGTAAGTAGGTGAAGGACGAT
>NC_090752.1:24712548-24715048 GCF_036898095.1 Palaemon carinicauda
AATAAAAACTTAGTTTCCTTTTCAGTGTACTTAAGAGACCTTTGGCTATTTGGTGTTTTATATATATATATATATATATATATATATATATATATATATATATATATATATATATATATTGCTTCCTAGGAGTTAAATAACTGTCTCAGAGTGCAATTGTTAATATTTTCATGTGTAACAGATTATATGTAAAAACAACCAGGTGAGTTTAAAACTCGAAAAGTTGTCTAGCTTGCCAGCTATAATATATATATATATATATATGTATATATATATATATATATATATATATATTCAAATAAGCCATATATATCTTTGCTACATTAATGTCTGGATTCTCTTAACGACCTCGGGATCAAAGCCCCTGGCGAAATATCACAAAGACAAGAGCTTGTGACTGGCCGGGAATCGATCCCTGGTCTAGCAAACTTGTAGAGACAGTGACTAAACCACTTGGCCACGAAGAAAGATAAAAGTCAAAGACAATTTTGCTGTACTTATACCTGTCGAATTCAGGTATTTTATACTTAGAATTGAATTCGACAGGTATAAGTACAGCAGAATTACCATTGACTTTTATATTTCTTCGTGGCAAAGTGGTAGTCACTGTATCTACAAGCTTGCCGGACCAGGGTTCGATTCCCGACCGGTCACAAGCTCTTGTCTTTGTGTGATTTCGCCTGGGACTTTGATCCCGAGGTCATTAAGAGAATGCAGACATTAATGTAGCGAAAATATATTTGGCTTATTTGAATATGGAAAAAACATATCTAAATGTACTAAAATTTTTCATTAATCGAATGCCAAGTAACAAACTACCAATTAGCTACGATGGTGAAGATGGGTTAATTTCAATTCTGAGTACAAAACACCTAAATTTGACAGGTGTAAGTACAGCAGAATTGGCATTGACTTTTTTCTTTTTTCGTGGCCATGTGGTTTAGTCACTGTGTCTACAAGTTTGCTGGACCAGGGATTGATTCCCGGCCAGTCACAAGCTCTTGTCTTTGTGTGATTTCGCCTAGGGCTTTGATCCCGAGGTCGTTAAGAGAATCCAGACATTAATGTAGCAAAAATATATATGGCTTATTTGAATATGAAAAAAACATGTCTAAATGTACTAAAATTTTTTCATTAATCGAATGCCAAGTAACACACTACCAATTAGCTACGATGGTCAAGATGGGTTAAATTCAATTCTGAGTACAAAACACCTAAATTCGACAGGTGTAAGTACAGCAGAATTGGAATTGATTTTTTTCTTTCTTCGTGGCCATGTGGTTTAGTCACTATCTACAAGTTTGCTGGACCAGGGATCAATTCCCGCTCAGTCACAAACTCTTGTCTTTGTGTGATTTCGCCTGGAGCTTTGATGCCGAGGTCGTTAAGAGAATCTAGATATTAATGTAGAAAAGATATATATGGCTTATTTGAATATAAAAGAACTCGTCTAAATGTGCAGAAATTTATCATTAATCGAATGCCAAGTAACACACTACCAATTAGCTACGATGGTGAAGATGGGATAATTTCAATTCTAAGTACAAAACACCTGAATTCGACCGCTATAAGTACAGCAGAATTTTCTTTGACTTTTATCTTTCTTCGTGGCCAAGTGGTTTAGTCACTGTCTCTACAAGTTTGCTGGACCAGGGATCGATTCCCGGTCAGTCACAAGCTCTTGTCTCTGTGTGATTTTGCCTGGGGCTTTGATCCCGAGGTCGTTATGAGAATCCAGACATTAATGTAGCAAAAATATACAATGCTTATTTGAATATTAAAAAAAAAAACACGTCTAAATGTTCAAAAATTTATCATATATATATATATATATATATATATATATATATATATATATATATATATATATATATATATATATATATATAAAAGTAGGAATAAAATAGTCAATGCTGCTATCATCTTCTTTATTCGGGAGCTTTCGACATAACTTATGTCATCTTCGGCCTATCTGCACTTATCATATGTAAAATTAATGAAATTAATAAAATCATCCTAAGTACATAGTTAGGAAGATACACTTTCCTGAACTGATCAACTAGCTCTAAAATCAACCAATCATGGAACATACTGTAAAACCTTAAAAAAGACTTATTACACACAACTATATAACTATATAAAATACTCAATAACTAATATACCTAGTCACCCGCAGGAAATGATGACCACCCATCCAGACCAGCAACCAACAGACCAAACGGATCAATGGGTCACCGGTAACTGAACAGGAAAGCCCTCATTCAAGCTTGATTTTGTCTTAAAAATGTATAAAGACTCCAAGATTCTCAGCTGGCTGACGTTCTATGTCTGTCCGTAATTTTGAAATTTTCCTTAGAAATGGCATGACCAGATTTAAATGTGTGGTCATAAATAGCTGAAATTGGTTTCTCACTTAACGGTATATTGGTTCGTACCGATCTCCCCATTTGCTCCGAAATCCTACACTGAAGCTGTCTAGATGTGCTTCCAGTTTAGCACT
>NC_090752.1:24720048-24722548 GCF_036898095.1 Palaemon carinicauda
CCCTCAGCCAATTATCAAATTATAGATATTACATTAGGTACACCATTTGACAGCTACAGATAAATATTGTAATAGGAATAGACGGCAACCTATCAGACACAAATGGAAATACAGTACTTAAAAACTAAAAACTAGATTATCATCTATCCCCTCCGACAATGTTCCAATAACATACAGTATAATGAATTTCATTATTTACAGGAAAGATTATACTATTGCAGGCATATACAGTCATAAAACTGTGCAGGAAAAAGAATAATGACATTCATTGTAGCGCAAAATCAACTTTAAGGAATACAGAACTTATTGATTTTGGACCACAGGTATTACAAGATAATGAAAATTTACTAAATTCAATATAACTGACATGGTCTTGGGAAAATTTATAACAAATAATAAAGCAATTGAACAAACTGTAACTCAGTATAGATTTCCTAACACATGGTGTCTCGTTCCACAGCCTTTCTACCCTAATGTGGGAATAAAAAATGACTAATAAACAAATTACTATACTATACAAGAACTTCATAAAAAAAAAACTTCTCAGTAATCAAATCAGTGGGGAATTTAGAGTTCTTCTTCTAATTCTCTAAGTTCTGTCTCAGGAATTGTGCCGGGATTCAGCAATCTGTTGACGAGCCATATATATATATATATATATATATATATATATATATATATATATATATATATATATATATATATATATATATACATACATATATATATATATATATATATATATATATATATATATATATATATATATATATATATATACATACATACATATATATATATATATATATATATATATATATATATATATATATATATATATATATATAAAAGTAGGAATAAAATAGTCAATGCTGCTATCATCTTCTTTATTCGGGAGCTTTCGACATATCTTATGTCATCTTCAGCCTATCTGCACTTATCATATGTAAAATTATTAAAATTAATAAAATCATCCTAAGTACATAGTTAGGAAGATACACTTTCCTGAACTGATCAACTAGCTCTAAAATCAACCAATCATGGAACATACTCTAAAACCTTAAAAAAGACTTATTACACACAACTATATAACTATATAAAATATTCAATAACTAATATACCTAGTCACCCGCAGGAAATGATGACCACCCATCCAGACCAGCAACCAACAGACCAAACGGATCAATGGGTCACCGGTAACTGAACAGGAAAGCCCTCATTCAAGCTTGATTTTTTCTTAAAAATGTATAAAGACTCCAAGATTCTCAGCTGGCTGACGTTCTATGTCTGTCCGTAATTTTGAAATTTTCCTTAGAAATGGCATGACCAGATTTAAATGTGTGGTCATAAATAGCTGAAATTGGTTTCTCACTTAACGGTATATTGGTTCGTACCGATCTCCCCATGTGCTCCGAAATCCTACACTGAAGCTGTCTAGATGTGCTTCCAGTTTAGCACTCATTACAGAGGGCACATTGAAAAGTGTATATGACACCGGAACACAAGGGAGTAGGTAGACTCTCCTTATATTTAAACAGTGAGCCAGCTGAGAACTTGTTAGTAAAAATTAGTTTTAAATCTACGTGGGGATAACATTTCCCCACAACTATCATAACCTCTGTTCTTAGTCTCTCCGAAACATAACCATAGTACGGAAAGGAGACATATAACTTTTTCTTACTGAATGTTTGAATTGTTGAATTTTGACTGTAAATTTTATCTAAAAACTTCTTGACTTGATTATAATAGAGGTTCAGAGGGAACCCATTGGTAATAGAAAATTATTTTAGAAAATTTTCTTCCTCGTGAAACCCCAGATAAGTTGAACATACAGGATAGCATCTATATAACAGTGTTTTTATCGAATTAGTTTTGTAGATTTTTGGTTCTGTGCTTAGAAAATGTGTGCTTAGTCCTGTAAAAGTGTTTTTTCGAAATACTGAGGTCTCAAAGGCATTATGTTTCCGAGAGACCAAGACATCGAGAAAAGGTAAAGAATCATCTTGTTCATTTTCTTTCGTAAATCTTATGTTACAATGCTTTATATTTAAATAATCTAAAAACTGGCTTATATGATCTAAATTTTTGAAAAGTAAAAATGTATCGTCTACATATCGACGGTACAAAAAAGGCTTAAATTCTACAGGACAATCATTCAACCATTTCCCTTCACAATAACATAAAAATATATTTGCTAAGGTTGGTCCACACGGCTGTTTGAAATTTAACAATTCAAACAGTCAGTAAGAAAAAGTTATATGTGTCCTTTCCGTACTATGGTTATGTTTCGGAGAGACTAAGAACAGAGGTTATGAGTGTTGTGGGGAAATGTTATCCCTACATGGATTTAAAATTAATTTTAACTAACAAGTTCTCAGTTGGCTCACTGTTTAAATATAAGGAGAGTCTACCTACTCCCTTGTGTTCCGGTGTCATATACACTTTTCAATGTGCACTCTCTAATGAGTGCTACACTGGAAGCACATCTAGACAGCTTCAG
>NC_090752.1:24727548-24732548 GCF_036898095.1 Palaemon carinicauda
CTACTAGAAGTGGGATTTTCAGACAACAGTCGGGCGTCACAATCGGGGGGGGGGGTAGAAAGTGGAAAAAGACATAATCAGGATAAATAGACACTGCCGAGTCAGGTACAGGGCTTTCTAAACTAACAGGTCTTGACCAATCTGGACTGGAACTCTTGGGGCCAACAGAAAGTGGTTCCAATAATGGAATACTAGAAACTTTCCAGAATTTCCAACTCCCTGGAGGATGAACGACAACTTCCTCTCGGAAAGAGGAAGCTAAGAATTGGAGTGCTGGAAATTCAGGCACAGGAGAGTGAATCACAAATCTGGGAGACAAAATTGGACTATCACATATTTCAGTGGGGTGGTTCTCCGACAGTTGGAGGACCAAATAATCTTGAAACGTTTCAGGCTTTAATACCGGAGTCTCATCAAAATTTTCAGGTGGATATAGCTAAGTATCCAGTACTATTTTCCTCTCATAAGTCTTAGCTGGCTTAAGAATGGGCTTAGGCTGAGCAATAGCTCTAGGAAGATGGTGCCTTTTCCTTTGTTGTCGGGATTTGTTACAGTCTTGGGACCAAAGGTATGATGTGACTACTACAGCCACCCCATAGGAGTCACCATCACCACTAGAACCAGAACTCTCAGAGACTTCAGAGGAAGCTGGACTATCATCCACGAGTCCTGTACTATTCCAAGTCCCAGTTATAGGATCAAAACCCTTTGGATACCAGAAAAAGTGCCTCTTAAGATAAATTGGAGGCTCAAACCAGGCCTTTAACTGGATATGGAGAGCGTTTACCAGTTCAACATCAGGTAGTCTCTGCAGCTCATAGGTGACCTTATTTTCGTGTACCTTAGTAACATGGAATACCCCCTCAAACCTAGTGATGAGCTAGAACCAGAGAACCCTCCTTAGGTCTTTGTACCGAGGATGTCCTTCAGCCCATGGGACTCACTTCTGCTGACAGCAACGGTATACTGTCAACATCGTGAGCACCCTTCAGTACGTTCTCAGCTGGAATACAGCCATAATCAGTGTGGTGGTAATGGTTATAGCTGAGAAATGCTCATGATTAGTATTGGTTCCATTTCCAAGATTCCCTAAAATCACCTTCAGTAACTCACCACTAGCACGGTTCAACCGCTCCACTGCACCATTACTAGAGAGTCTGTACGAAGTTGTCTTCACATGTACAACATTTTACCGCTCCAACAACTCAGTAAACTCCTGGGAAATAAACTCAGGCCCGTTATCAGTCCATATCCAGACCGGAACACGAGGAATAACACAAAAAACTCGGTCTTCAAGCGCTTGGCATATCGTACTGCTCTTCTTATTCCTTATGGGTACTGCCGTCACCCACTTGAAAAAATGGCCAACTACCATCAGACACCCAATAAAACCAGTACTGATTGTTGGGAGACTCACAAAGTGCAGAGCAATCAATTCAAAAGGAGAAGAGGTCACCATTTTTAAGGTTGGCGGGGCAATGACCTGCCTTGAAACCTTATGAGTCTGACATTTCCAACACATCTGGCACATATCCCTTATTACACTCATCAAAGATTTGTGCCAAACGAGTCAATGGAGCATTACAGTTATTTTTCTGATCCACCAGTGAGCATTCTGGAGGTGTGTCTCGGCAAGTAGGTCAATCAGGATATTGAAGGTGACTACTGGGACTACTGAGCCATCTAGGTTCCGTTTCACTAGCGAACCCTGGGGCACTTCCAGGTAAGACTATCATCTCCCATAGGGCAGATAGAAGTGTGGAACTCGAGATGCAGAAACCCCGGAGTAGATCACCTTGATGACAGATTGGACCTGTTGATGATATCCTTGGTTCTTGCCCACGTGACTGAAGGACAGAAGAGCATTCCAGGAGAACATTCCCCGATCAGGTTCAGGGTTAGTCACCTTCATAACAGTTATCTCGGTATGCAGTGGGTAGACTGTGAGTATCTTGAGAGACAATAGAAGAACAGTAGTGCGGTCATTCCCCAACTGTTCTCGAGTTGAGTCGAGTGTCAGGTAAGATGCATCCAGTATATTCCCACCAAAAACTAATCTAAAGATAATGTCTTTGGCAGCTACTACCGCATAGTTAAACTGTGGTAGTCTCTACCTGGAAGGACACTTCACCTCTAACTGGACGTAACCTAGAATACTGTTGCAAGAACCGGCCAACCCCTCTAACTGTTCTCTTGACATTACCTGATACTCTATGCCAAGTTGGCTTAGTACAGACTCACTTACAAGACAAACCTGTGCCCCTGAATCAACAAGCGCACACAATAAGGTCTACTGCATCATTAATATGCCTACTGACGAGTGTTGAGAGACATACATACAACTGGACTGACGAGGGGCCTTTTCTGTCACATAATGGATCACAGGACAATCCTCTGGTGCTTCTTGATCATCAGTGACCAAGACCTCATCGTCAGGCACAAGAGATTTCACCTCTGCTTTATGGATCAGAATAACGTCAGTTGGACGGACGTAATTGCTGAGCTCAATCAGAGGGTTAAAATGCACTCCAGACAGCCACTGAAGAAGCACACACTAAGGTTCGGTCACTCATGGATCACGATAGACTACAGGGCAATTAGAACCCCAATGGACCCAGATATCCAGGTTCAATAGCTCAGATGCTGTCAAGAGCAACTCCAGAGCTGGGAATTTAACTGGAAAAC
Organism: Palaemon carinicauda; assembly: GCF_036898095.1. Taxonomy (NCBI): domain Eukaryota; kingdom Metazoa; phylum Arthropoda; class Malacostraca; order Decapoda; family Palaemonidae; genus Palaemon; species Palaemon carinicauda. Next base: position 24,730,234 of record NC_090752.1, read on the forward strand.
ATATTGCTAGTCTTGTCCAGTTTGAAGCTTAGTCGACCGGCCTCCTGCAGAAACTGCTTAACTAAGGCATCCCGGTGCTTGGCTCCCTTCAGATGAAAGTTGGGTGCGACATGGTTCCCATCCATCCAGCAGTTCAAGACTAGCTCCAAGGATTCTATGAGAGAATCTGGACCACAAAGAACCTCCTTATACAAGGCCAGTCCAGTAGACAACTTGGGTGTGGTGGGTTCAGTAGCAAGCAGACAGTCAGGAATTGTGGGTCAATGGCATAACCAGTCTGCTGTGGCCTTCTGATCACCTGGTCAGTATTTAACAATAAAGTTAAATTCTGACAGATCCTCCAGTGTCTTTGTTGGATGACTGTCCACTATCTGCATATCATGAAGATACATCAGGTAATGGTGATCAGAATGAATCACAAAGAACTGACCATAGAGGAAGGCCCTGAAGGTTTTCACTCCCCATCACAGAGCAGCCAAATCACGCTCAATGGCAGAGTAATGGGTCTCACAGTTAAGGAAAATCATGGAGTCGTACGCTATCACCCGACGCTCCCCTGGATGCTCCAAGGACTCCTGGCACAGACAAGGACCAGCACCCTCACACAAAGTATCAACGAACAACTCCAATAGTTTAGCATCAGCGGAGTAGTCAGCGTATGACAACATATTGTCCCCCTTGATCAGTTCCTTCCAGCGCACAAAGTCACAGTATATTTCTGCAGTCGATTTAAGTTTTTTAGTCCCTTAGCATTTACATCCTCTAGTCTTTGCAGATAATGGTTTGGCTCTCTTTGAGCACATGGGGATAAACTTCTGTTGGAAGTTTACCAGTTCCAGGAATCCCCGTAACTCACGCAGAGTGGTAGGTTTAGAAGTTTCCTCCACTTTCTGTATGTATTCTGACAGCTTACGCATACAAAAACGTCCAACCAGATGACCAAGATACTGGACATCACCTCGAATCTAAGAACACTTCCCAAGTTTTATCTTGAGTCCGTGCTTCTGGAGAGTGGCCAAAACTCATTCTACCAGTTTTAGGTGTTCCTCGAAAGAAGACCCAAGTATCAAGATGTCATCAATGTAGATATCCACCCAGGCTTTCGGTAACTCTTGGAGAATAATATTCATTTCTCTCTGGAACACTGCAGGGGCATTTTACAGTCCAAATGATACGCATCTAAACTGCCAGTGTCCAAAAGCGGTAGAGAAACCCATGTATTCTTTACTGTCCTCTGCCAACGGTAACTGGTAGTGTCCACGAACCAGGTCAAGGGTTGTAAAGAATCTGCCTCCTTGAAGCCCAAATACAGAATCTTTCATATTGGGCATCAGGAACTTAACAGATACAGTCACCTTATTCCGTCTACGGTAGTCCACACACAACCGTATACTATTGTCCTTTTTTTCTTTCTGGAACAAGAGGTGAGAACCAAGGGGAGATCCTGGGCTCAATATTACTCAGTTCATACAACTCCTTACACTGTTCCTCAATGACTTGAGCAACCAGTTTGGCAAACCATCGAACCTTATGAAAAATGGGCGCCCTATCATAAAGGTGGATGCGTATTGGTGTGCTTGAGCACTGTCCCACTTCATCATCAGCAGTGCTGATGACCGGCAGATGACGTCAAAGTTCGTCAGAGAAAGACAGATTGTCTACCTCTTCCAATATGCCTGGTTCAGGTGTCAGGTCACACTCCTGTGCTATCAGGCATCCACCATTGCCATGGTGAACTCCTTCCCTAAGAGATCCCCCTCTTTGATCTTTGCAGTTTCTTCAGATGAACAATTGATTAAAACTTAGGCTTTTCCATCTTTCAGTTCTATGATGCCAGGGATTTTTGTAGCTTTTCTTGACACACTGGGAGTTATGATGTTGCCATCATAGTACATCTCTGGCCAACAGCTGGTCAGACAAGCAGGACACCCAAAAGAGGTGTCAAGTCCCTTAGGAAAGTCTACATAAACAGGAACAAGTACAGGCTAAATGCTGGCAATCCTGATTAAATCGGCTGTGTGGACCTCAAGTGTGTAAAGCACTTGCTGACAACAGGCTCCATATGTCGGGACATAATACTCTCAAAGAGGCTTTTGTGCAGTACATCCAACTCTCACCCGATTTCGAGCTCCGTCAACTATCACCCCATTTCCTCTCAACAACTGATAACCAACTCAGCCATAGTCCCTGAAGGTGCTACATGGAACACACTCGGAGAGAATGTCATTCTATGCAGTGTAGGGGTCAACAATCAGTACCTAAGGTCTTAGGTCTTGTTTGTCCTTAACCCTTAAGACCAATGTTGTTGTGTACCA
>NC_090752.1:24742548-24745048 GCF_036898095.1 Palaemon carinicauda
GGTTATGTCCTAGTGCAACAAATTTCCTAGCATTATAATTTTTCATACATTCTAACAAAATCTTGGTTTTTCTGGTGAGCTTTGAAATTATATTGTTAGTTTGACTTCATTATTCGTTTAAAGTCAGTGATTACTACAAAGTAAAGAGTAGTGTGTAGCCATTGTTATGTTATATTACTAGACAGTTCTGTAGTTTGATTTTTAAATTACCAATACATGGCTTTTCTTCTCTCTTCTATGTAGCTTTTAGGTGATTTGTCTCTAGGTACTTAAGATTCTTCCCCCTCCATAATAAGGATTCCGGCTCATGCACACCCTCCCCATTAATCAGCACTAGATTTCATATGCTTTTTTTCAGTATTCTTGTTTTAATGTTGCCTTAATTCTGTATGCTAAATAGTCCTTCTTCTCATTCTCAATGCCATTATTGTAAGCTGTTTAACTTTGCTATTGTATGCAGTGTTTGGTGTGTGTGTTCGTTATCTCTCTACTGATTATATATACTATAAAGATTCTACCTAATTATTATTATTATTATTATTATTATTATTATTATTATTATTATTATTATTATTATTATTATTATTATCATGTCACGATTTAATTAAATGTAATAGGACTGTGTACTTCATTTGTTTTATAGACAGCGCGTTTATGTACAACAGATTCAGTAGGTGAAGTTAAAAAAAAAAAAAAAAAAAAAAAAAAAATTATAATTCCTTGAAACACAGGCCTAAACAGGTTCTGTTAAGAGGGGCGTAGAGCGAGATACACAATACAACAAAAGAAAATACTCTCACAGATGTGAAACATGTTCGGTTCAATTGCTTTATTTCTGAGGCGTAATTTGATATATATCCCATAAGTAAACCATGACTGAAATGATTGAATGAATTTTTATTAGAACTATGTTAAACTGAATACTAAATTCTATTAACTTACGATCTAATATGGCCATAAAATGTATATTGAATATTTTGTCTCATGTAGTGAATTTTCATATCAAATCTATCCTTTTCATCAGTATCTGACAATTGTTTTCCTGGCAAATAAAGAAACAGAACTGGAAAATACTTGTTTGTAAATCACAAAACTCCTCAGTTATTTTACTTTTCGGAAACTAACAAATGTTCATTTTCTTGATGTTGCTTCTACATTTAGCAAAACTTTGAATCATGGCGTTACCAGGTGATTAATCTAGTTATGAAATATATTTTAATTTTATTGTGAAATATCGATATGGATCATTATCATTAACTTATTTATTAGAATGAAATGTAAATCAACATAGTTTAGACAGAAATCAATAGAGAAATTTTCTTATGTATACAATTATATTTATCAGTTCTCTTTTCTACATTGGTTTATTCGAACATTACTTTTTTCAATTTGATCATTGTGAGATCTTTTCTCCTCTGTCTTTTATTTTTGGCTGAAGAACACACCAAAAGAATGTGATAAATCAACTGGAGCTTGAAGGGTATAAAGAATATCATTAGTTAACATTTCTGCCGGACACGTATAATTAACAACTTTTGTGAAAAAAAAAATGTGAAGTTTAAAAAGATAAAAGAGAAGATACGTTCCAAATAATTTTAATGAACCCTTTTTCGGTATTCGAATATGATATTGATGAAGTTGGTTATCAACTTTAATGTAGATATATTATTTTCTGCAAGAGACTCGGGTTTTTGTTTATTAAACAAGGATAGGTTTTTTGTTAGCAGTGTAAATATATATATATATATATATATATATATATATATATATATATATATATATATATATATATATATATGTATATATATATATATATATATATATATATATATATATAAATATATATATATATACATATATATATATATATATATATATATATATATATATATATTTATATATATATATATATATATATATATATATATATATATATATATATATATATATATATATATATATATATATTTATCTATATCTATATATATATATATATATATATATATATATATGTATGTGTGTGTGTGTATGTGTGTGTATGTGCCAGGATCGGGGTACCAAATATATATATTATATTTTATGGCTTGCAAGTTACATAACCTCTAGAGTTCCAAACTCACCTGTTTATTTTTACATAAATCTGTTACACTTGAATAATACACGAGCTTTGAGAAAATTATATTGCCAAATGGCATTATATATAAACAATGAATACCAAAGGGTCTTTTACATTCACTCAAAGTAAACTGGGTAATCATTATCAAAAACTCTCCAAAACTACCTCTTACTTGGATTCTTAAACAGGGATGCGAGAGAGTTCTGTAAGAAACACTGGTGATCGAAATAATACACTCTTTTCAAAAATAAATTTACTCCATAGAAAATTGCAATATTAAAAGAATTTACACAAAAAATAAATCACTCTAAATAATAAATCTGAACAAAACTTAGACTAAGAGGAGAAAATATTACACTCTGAAATTAATATAATCATTTCACT
>NC_090752.1:24747548-24764134 GCF_036898095.1 Palaemon carinicauda
TGGAAGAATAAAGTTTATCATGACTGCAGCTGATATTTGTGAATTAGGCGAATACTTGCTAATTTCTGAATGAGTCCTTGTATGTGCAGTTCCTATCTGTTTTATATAAATTTTTGACTAGGTCCAAGACTTCACCTCACTCAGATACAAATCTGATTTTCTTTGGATGACGCAGTAATTTTCAGTGAGCATTCCTTTGAACTAAGCATTGGAAGACGCGCCAAATGCGTCATAGGAGCACTTAGGGAGAAAAAAATACTGACGCCGAGTCACGTCTTTGGATGCCCAGTGGGTTAAACACTTATTTCAATATTGATACATGAGTTCATTTTATTCAATTGCCATATATTAAATCTATCTGTTTGGTTGTTATTTTACTGTTATGTTTGTTAAGAATCTTCTTTTGCTTCATTTTCAAAAAGATTAAAATAAGTTCAGCTTTTCACTACCCTCCAACCAAAATGAACTCTTCCATTGGAAGAAAGATTATTTTCTGGTAAATCCCATTACGGCGTAAAATGAATGAGCACGAATATCACTGACAATTTCTTATCTTTTAATATTAAAGTTACTAATTGCATTCTCCCTTTGTGTACTTCCCGTTAATATCTGAATCTTTTCCCTCGGTCTAATTACTTTTAGGCTGAGATCGTTCCTTTTCCTTATCCTTAAATCCTCCCATCATCATAATATATTAAAGAATTCATGTATTTTTCCTTGCTATCTTTGATCTGATTTCGTAATTTAAACGAACTAATTCTCAACCTCAATCAAGTATTTAAATATGTGTAGTAATATAAGAGGCCATTAAAATCATCACAATTAGGTTTTTCTGGGGGTCGGGATAATTCAAATACTCCCTACTTACAAAAAAAAAAAAAAGGATATTATTGAAAATGTTCCATGGTTATTCTTCATAACATTAGCATGGTTGGGAATTACAATGTATTTATGTTTAACCATATAAATTAAACTTTCCTTAGGTTATAACCAAATATATAAAACTAAGTTGATTTGAATATAGCTGGTAATATTGCGCTGATGTATGTGTAAAGTTAGAGGCATTATTTATCATAATTATGCATGGTAGGAAAGCAAATATTCAGGTTTTCAGTTTTACGAAATTCCAAACAACATAAATAAAATGGAACTGATATCTAATTTCAAAGTTATGTGAATGATATTACATTGTATTTTAGAAAAAAATAGTTAATGATTGCCAAGTTCAGGAAGCTCAAAATATCTCGATTTTTACCCAATAAATTCAAACTATTTGAAATGGAATAAATACTGAAAACCAAGTGTTTCCGGATATACTGTGGAGTCCACTTGGGTTTAGATTTTACTGTTATATGTAATCCCTTTCGGACGAATACATAAATGCATGTTCTGAGTAAGGACGGGAAAACGTTATTTTACATTGAACGAGTCTTTTACTTATTTCAGAGATAGAATATAAATTTCTTGATGAATTTCGTTTTTAATTGTTGTCAGTCAATAGAAATACTTAATTATCGTACAGTATATTCCTTCTGTTTTAAAGATGAAAAAGAAAAAAGATGGCCAGATGACCTACAGAACAGTGAAACTGATCTGAAGATAACCTCATTAGTTTCATGAGGGTGATAATGAGGATTTTTTATATAAACAGGATCTGAAAAGGACTGAATTTTAAAGTGGTGAGTAATGTGGTTAAGAAACTGACCTAATTTATAGTGAATACACGGAAGTCGACCAGAGTGATAAGATAAATCCGGAAGAAATGCGTAGCGATGCTGATTCAGGAGATGAGCTAGGTTAGGGGGAAAATTAACACAATGAAGTTGAATGGTCTTGGAAACTCAAAGAAGCTATTTTTTTTTTTTCAATCATGTATTTTTGGTGTAATTTTAACCGGTGGAATAAGTTAAGATAGTATAATGAGGTATTACTTCAAAATATCATTTCATAATTGACTTATTGAAAATATTGCTATGAAAAGAAATAAACATCCCAACCAAAAAACCAGAGAGATGATTAGTTTTTGAATTGCATATGCATAAAAGCATTGTTTATCAATTATGAAAAAGCATGTGGGTAATCGGGATAACTTTGGACTTTTAAGTCTTATTTATAGAAATAACGGAGTATGAGCATTAAGAAATTATAATAAGACTTTTTATTGATTTTATGGATACAATACTAAACTGTGTTCCCTTCTATTCGTACAGAAAGGCCTGTGATACAATCATTGTATGATGTAAGTTGGGTTTTTTAAAAAGGCACTTTTTGTTATTCAAATTTTTCTATTATTTTAGAGATGAATGTGCTTGCCCTTTCCCTTCTGCTGAATGCTTGATTCTTTTTTTCTTTTCTTTTTAAGAATTCCACTCAGGATATTATTAATTACAGATGCAACAAGGTACCCAAGATCGTGATCCACTGCCAATGTGGCTGATGCATGTCTTGAAATTCCTCTTTTATATACTATTCTTTATTTCGGATTAAATGCGTCATCCCTATTCTTTGACAGGCCTCTTAAAAAGTGTCTATCTGATTTGTGTTCATAAAAGCTTCATACTTTCATAAAATATGAATTTTTTTTATTATTCCATTGTACCAACCGTGTGTCACACGATTGTACATAGTTCATATTGTGTATATATTATGCTTGTATCTTCGCTCTTCCCTCGCACTAAAAAGAGCCTGAATAAACATGTCTGTTTTTCTCATCGGCAACGGTGTCTGTTTTGAACATGAAATTTCTTGTTACTTTGAGCTTTTGTATATAAAGGAGAGTGTTCTATAATGAACTCACTCAGTTGCTTTCATCCAGTCTTTGAGTCACAATCTTCTCTTGGCCCGTAACATTGGTGACCCCAGAAGTCGACTCGCTCCTCCTGCCTTTCACCCCCTCCTCGCCCCTCCATCATTGATACTATGGCGGAATCAACGGAAGTTATTGTCGCCACTCCCCTATTGAAACTTTCTTCATTCGCTAGCGGAGGGGCGTTTGCTTGGTTTTAGCACACAGAAGTCCAGTTTCGCATCAAGGGTGTGACTCGCTCTACCACCAAAGCAGATCATGTTCTAGCAGCGATACCCGAGGACACCTTCCCGGATATATACGACTGGCTTTGTGAACAAGGAGACACCCCAATAGCGTATGACGCCCTCAAAACATACCTTTTGCAGCAGTATTCGCCGTCGCCAGCCGCCCGTATAACAAAGCTTTTTCAGCTCTTGCAACAGTCGTTGGGGGACCAAAGGGCTTCGCTCGCCCTCAGAGAAATGACCAGTGTTGCTCGCCTGCAACCTGCTGCAGACGGCTCTCCTTGTGAGGTGAACCTACTTTGTACCCTTTGGATATGCCCTTTACCCGGACCTATACGTGCTGCCATACCCGATGTCGATAGTTTACCCATAAAGGACTTGATGACCAAAGCCGACGCCCTTATGGACAGCCACTTCAAGACCTCCATCAACGCCTCGACCCCTGACGAGGAGGACGCCTATTCAACATCAACAGAAACTGACGTGAATGCCGTAGGACATACACGTCTACCCCGTGATGTGCCGAAGCGGCGACAAAGCCACCCACCACCCACCACTCGCTCACGCCCCAACCAACGACTTCTACAGCCACTTACTACCTCCCATCCACGGCAGTTTTGCTACTACCACTTCAGATTCAGGGTAACCGCGAAGAAATGTGCTAAGGATGGTCAGTGGCCAGAAAACGTGTAAGTAGGCCATAGCTCGTGGCGGTGGCCTCCCGTGTTTCTAATCTTTTCTTTTTTATATGATGCAGGAACGGGCGTGCAATTTTTGGTAGACACGGGTGCTTGTCGTTATCTTTTGCAAGGGGAACTCTTCAGGACACGACGTAGTCTGTCTATGTCTGCCGACGTCCGCTTGGTAGCTGCCAACGGATCTGCGATAACCACCTACAGTTACGAGAACCTTGCATTATCGCTTGGAAACGGTAAATGGAATTGGAAGTTTCTCGTTGATGACGTCAGATTGCCAATCCTCGATGCGGATTTCCTCTCTCATTTCCACCTTCTGGTCGATGTCACCCACCGTCGATTGGTCAACATAGACTCATACTTGTCGACACCTCTTCAAACGGCTCCCTCCAACTTCGCTCTCCATATCAGCGCACCCACGGATGCCTACGCCCACCTCCTCACGTCGTGCCTGGAAGTTTTCCATCCAGAACTTCACCAAATGCCCACGGCTCCTGCCAAGCACGGTATTTATCACCATATCAAGACGACGGAACCCCCAGTCTTCGCAAAATTCAGACAACTGGCACCGGAACAATTGCCAGCCGCCAAACAGACGTTCGCCGAATGGAGGAATTGGGCCTTTACCATAAGGCCTCCAGCCCATGGTTGTCACCCTTACACATTGTTCTGAGGAAAGACAGCTCCCTCCGTCTGTGCAAGATTACAGGCGCCTGAACATGCAAACAGAACCGGATCACTAACCCCTCCCAAACATTGCCGACATGACCTCCTACCTGCACAAAGCAAAGGTTTTCTCTATGCCCGACCTCCTGAAGGAGTATTAGCAGGGGCCTCTGAACCCAGAAGACATCCCCAAGACCGCTATCACCACTCCGTTTGGTATATACAACTTCAATTACTCCTGTTTTGGCCTTCGTAATGCTGGGGCCACGTTTCAACGTCTCATGGATGGAATCTTAGGGGACCTCCCCTTCTGTGCATGTTATCTGGACGATATACTTGTGTTCTCCTCCTCAAAAGAGGAACACCTCCGTCACCTGCGCATCGTGCTCGACCGCCTGCAACAAACGGCCTTGTAGTCCGGTACGACAAGTGTACCTTTGGCGCCAATGAAGTGTCGTTCTTAGGGCACCGCATCACTCCTGTAGGAGTCCATCCCCTCCCTGAAAAGGTAGCAGCCGTTCAGGACTTCCCCGCGCACTCGACCATCAAAGCTCTGCAGGAATTCTTGGGCATGATCAACTATTATCACCGTTTTCTGCCGGCCATTGCCACCACTCTTGCTCCCCTCTACGCCTCCCTCAAGGGCAAGCCAAAGGAGCTGAAGTGGGGTCTCCTTCAAGAAGCAGCCTTCTGCAATGCAAAGAAGGATCTATCAACCACTGTGGCTCACACTTTTCCTATCCCACATACCCCTCTCCTTCTCTCCACCGAGGCCAGCGACGTCGCTATTGGTGCAGTACTCGAGCAGGTGGTCAACTGCTCGCCCCGCCCATTGGCCTTCTTCAGCAGAAAACTGTCCAAGGCAGAATCCGGTTATTCTACCTTCGATCGCGAATTGCTGGCGGTGCACTTGGCTGTCCGTCACTTTCACCATTTCTCAGAAGCTACGCCCTTCGTCATTCGTAGATACCACATGCCTCTGGTGCACGCCTTCACTCGATAGTCTGATGCCTGGTCCGACTGTCAAGGCCAACATCTCTCCGCCGTGGCTGGATACAATTGCACCCTTCAATACGTCCCTGGGAAAAAGAATCCCGTTGCCGATGCCCTGTCAAGAAACACGTTGGCTGCCATTCAACTGGGATTGGATTACAACGCCCTGGCTGAAACCCAACAATAGGATCCAGAGTATCAAACATGTAGGACATCCTGCACGTCCCTCCATTGGGAAGACTTCCCCCTCGAAGACTCCAACACCACCCTCCTCTGTGACATCAGTACTGGTAGACCGCGACCTTGGAATCCTGCTCCCATGCGCCGGCAGGTGTTTCATTCACGGCCTTTCACATCCCTCATGCCGTTCTACTGCACAGCTGCTGAAGACGAAGTTCATTTGTCACGGCATTTCTAAGGATACTAAGGATTGGGTCCGCACCTGTACTTCTTACCAAACTTCCAAAGTACATCGACACACGGATTCAGGAGTGGGCACCTTTCCTTAACCTCAGCGTCGTTTCGCACACATTCACGTCGACGTTGTAGGCCCCCTACCCACATCACAAGGACATCGTTACCTGTTTACCGTCATCGACCGCTCCACTCTTTGGCCTGAAGCCATTCCCATAGATACTGCAACGTCCGCGTCATGTACATCTGCCTTACTCTCAGAATCGATTGCAAGATTTGGTATCCCTAAGCGTATTACTTCTGACAGGGGTACCACTTTTACCTCTCAATTGTGGACATCATTAGCAAATCCTCTGGGCACCACCCTACATCAGACAACAGCCTACAACCCCGCTGCCAATAGAATATTTGAACGTTTTCATCGCACCCTTAAAGCAGCTTTGATGTCCCATTGCAAGGATTCCAACTTGTTTACTCAGCATCCCTGGGTCCTCCTGGGACTAAGGGCCTCTCCTAAAGACGCCCTCGACGTCTCAGCAGCTAAAATGGTGTATGGCGACCCATTGGTCGTCCCTGCCAAATTTTTTCCTTCTACAACCTTTTCCGACGATCTCCAGCACATACGTCACGTCGTGGGAAAATTTACTCCATGACGCCAGACTTACAAGCCCCCAGCGAAGCATCACATATCTACAGACTTGCACTCTGAAACGCACGTCTTCCTGCGTAACGACACTAGCAAGCCACCGCTAACGTTCCCTTATAAGGGCCCTTTCCTTGTGATCCAACACAGTCCAAAAGCTTTCCTACTAAAAATTTGTGGCAAAGAAGACTGGGTCTCCATTGATCGTCTAAAACCTGCTTATCTTCTGCCAGATGACCCGCCTACAGTTCACCTCTCTAGATCAGGGCACCCTATTTAACATGTGCAGTATGTCATATTTAGGGGGGGGAGTCATGTACCAACCGTGTGTCATACGATCGTACATAGTTCATATTGTGTATATATTATGCTTGTATCTTCGCTCTTCCCTCGCACTAAAAAGAGCCTAAATAAACACATCTGTTTTTCTCATCAGTAACGGTGTCTGTTTTGAACATAAAATTTCTTGTTGCTTTGAGCTTTTATATATAAAGGAGAGTGTTCTATAATAAACTCACTCTGTTGCTTTCATCCTGTCTTTGAGTCACAACCTCCTCTCAGCCCGTCACACCATAGTAGATACTTTATTTTGTCTCTATTAATGCTATGTTTTATAAATACCAACTATCAGCACACTGAGAAAAAGATTCATGACCAGGGATTTTGCCTATGCTTGTGGAATAATGTATTTTAGCAATAATGCCATTTTTAAAGAATGGATAACTTAAATTTTTCTCAGTAAACCGACAAGTATTCAGAATATACTGAACATACCGGCCTTTGACCCTGTTAAACATAAGGGCATTGTTTTTAAACTTGACATTTGTGAATATATGGGTATTTCTTTCTGCATGATTATTGAATTTCTATTTAATATTATTCATTGGGAGATAAAATGCATAATTTGTAGCTGATTATTCAATTTTAAAGATGATTCACCATTATATTTTTTTGTAGCAATATTAATTAGAAAAGAGATTTTTAAACTATGGAAACGTTGCAATTACAATACACTAAAAAAAACACGAAATCAGATTATCTTTGGAAGGGAGAAGCTAGTATGAATGCTTGCATGTAGAATAAAATTGCAACAGGATTTGACCAGAAAAGATATGTCAAGGTCTCCGCCAGAGCGAATAGAGATATCTACAGGGAAATTCAATGTTTTAACATTACAAACTGGTGTCAAAAGGAGCAGGATTGTTTGGCTCCTCTCTTATAATCTCAATAGAATACCAGTAGGCTACAGAAATCACTATTATGAAGAATAACTTTCAAACAAAAAACAAAGCATGAACATAGGCTGATGCTAAAAAAAAAAAAATATATATATATTTTATTGGAAGAAATATTGAAAAAAAAATTGGATATTTTGTTATTGGGTGGGGAAGGAAGGCGCAAACATCATCAATTTTTATTTCGAAGGAGAGGGGTAATGCAGAGTAAAGCAAAAGCTTTCCTATATTACGAAAAATCTATTTCTTCGAGGTATGGTGGTATAGTGATTTTTGAAATATTCATAAAAGCTCTAATAGCGACTACAATAAGGCCTGGAGTGATTAACATATTCCTAAGAAGAAACATAATATAAATACAAGGTTTATTTGAAGAATGGTTTTAATAATTTGATTTGTAGAAAACATTTTTTAATTTCATTTACCAAAGCTTAATATTCTTTGGAAATTATGAACTTTTATCTCAGCGTGGAATTACCTGAAAAAAATCTGAATTTGGCAATAATTAAGGTTTAATTAAGATTACAGCATTAATAGGAAGAAAATACTCAGCAAGATAACAGAGTAGAGAGGGGGTGGAAGATCCAGGATTAAGAGCATAAACAGGAAATGAACTCTCTCTCTCTCTCTCTCTCTCTCTCTCTCTCTCTCTCTCTCTCTCTCTCTCTCTCTCTCTCTCTCTCTCTCTCTCTCTTTGCACTAATTGCTTTTAGCATTATTTGCACACTATTTCTTATAAAGGTACCAAGAGATATTAATATCGGGAAAGTTATGAAAAAAGGACAACAGGAGCTTTTTTTACAGAGTAAATAGTGAATGTTTAACAGCTCCTTTTCCTCGCTTGATCTTCTGAAATTAACCTGAGGTTATAACCGGTCCTTTGCATCCATGGAAACGTTTTGGATGATATATATATATATATATATATATATATATATATATATATATATATATATATATATATATATATATATATATTATTACTATTATTATCACTAGCCAAGCTATAACCCTAGCTGGAAATCAAGATACTATAAGCCCAAGGGCTCCAGCAGAGAAAATAGCCCAGTGAGGGAAGGAAATAAGGAAATAAGTAAAGGATGAGAACAAATATACAAAATATCATTCTAAAAACAGTAACAAAATCAAAACAGATATGCCGTATTGTCAAATTAGATTAATTTATTGCTTATTTATTTTTTGGTAAATCTGCCTTTTAATTTAGTTTTATATTCAGTTCAGCAGGCATATTTTTTTTACATTAACCCTTTTACCCCAAAGGTAAGGTTAAATTTCAAGCACATTTTGCTATATATTCTATTTAAATTACTCTAACAGCCTTAATTTTTGTCATAAAGAGGTCAGGTTGGTCTCATTCTTTTGTAAAATGCCTGAATTTTCTCATAAAGGTATCAAAAATATGCAAAAACATGCAAATAAAAGTGTTTTGCAAGAACGTACTGGTACGTCGTTTGGGGGTGATTAACGTAACGTTCCGTTGTTTTGCTCAGTGATTCCTTCTCTGGTTGTGAATTGCCTAACTATCATGTTAACGATTGTTTTTATTTTGTTTTCGAGTTGGAATGGAACCGTAGTGCGGTGAGTGGAGGCCGGGCTAAGGCAATTCTGGCCTGTATAAACTTCTATAAGTACGGATTTTTGTTGGCAGACTTTTGGAGATTTATCCCACGCCTTTTTGGAGGAATACTCTGACGGTCCTTCTTTGGAAATGGTTTTCCGTAGATGTACTGAGCCATCTACGGCGTATGTGCATTGTGGAGTTTGATCACGGCTGTGATGTCGCAGGTTATCGTTACTTGCGACACCTGTACTCCTGATTCCCGCCGGAGGATTTGGCGGAAGACGTGGTCGACGCTGTCCTGCCACGTAGGAGCCGTTACACCAACCACTGTCCTGTCTGTTTTGAGCTGCATGCCCCGGAGAGCTAATGGCTCCTAAGGAGGCCTGTAAGGAGGCAATTGCCAGGAAAGACGTGATTATCCTGTGTTGTTCTTCGGAATTGATATCAATTCTGGGTCTACCTGGACAATTTGTGGGCTCCCTCATATATCTACTGGGAGGTTGAAGAGACTCTGTGAACTCCTGTGCACTTCGTTGTATGCGAGGATTTGTGTATAAAATTATTAATCATATTTATATATATTATGTTATATTAAGTTGTCGGTATTGGGTTAGTTTTAAGTTTAGTACCAACATGGTTAGGTAGGAGATTTACAGTTTTCCTGTCTTTATTTTCTCTAGTCTTCCTTCAATCTTATAATTATAGGTTAGTGATTTTTAATTATTGGGCCCGTATTATTATTATTTGAGACTTCGGCATGTTTTGTACTTTCCTTGCTTTGTTACGGTCAGCTTCTCAGTATTAGGTATCCTTGTGAGCCTGTTATTGTTATTGCTCATATTTACTGTCAAGTTTTCTCACAAGGCTTATTTAGTATTAAGTGTATTGTATAATTAAATATTGTTTATTTTATTCTGGTGTTTGTTTCCATATTCCTCATGCCCTATGTACTTTCTCACCACCTACAATCCCTGTGAGTACTGAAGTATAAAGAACATGTATTACGGCCAAAGGGGTCATACAATTTGGCGACCGTGACAGGATCGTACGCGGGTGTGCACAGAGTTCGGGTGTGCACAGAGTTTGAGTTTATGGAGCAACTCTGGGATAGATTACAATATTTGATTTGGTTTTGTTGTTTGCCTCACTTCCCCCCCCCACCCCTGGTAGGTGATTCATTATGGAAGACTTTTTTTTGACCCAGGAGAATTTTTGAGGTCTTCTGACTGTATCAAATATCTAGCTATCTTAAGTAAGGAGCATTTAAGGAGTTGTGCTCGTTGGTCAAATATTTCTTTTAGACCAACGGACACTAAGGCTCAGTTGTTGTTGTCTGTTGAGGCGATGGTGGCTCGTGGTGTAAACGAGGGTGAGGGTTTGGCTACAGATATGATTGGTGGAAGTTCTGATGATGAGAATTTTCTTGATGAGGTCAGTGTTAATCCGGGCTGTCACTATTTTAGGACCACC
Organism: Palaemon carinicauda; assembly: GCF_036898095.1. Lineage (NCBI taxonomy): Eukaryota > Metazoa > Arthropoda > Malacostraca > Decapoda > Palaemonidae > Palaemon > Palaemon carinicauda. The sequence goes on from NC_090752.1 coordinate 24,758,280, forward strand.
CTCGTACTGGTGTTATTTATACTGGTTCAGGTAATTTAACTGTAAAAACTAGAGTCTCTAATAACCCCTTTGTAGATGTAGTGCCAGACCCAGTACAGTCTGTGGGGAATCCTGAAAATGAAGACCTTAGTATAACTTGTAAAAGAATAGAATTATTGAAGGTACAATTTGAAGAGAATGAGAGGGCGAGGCGCCATGAGTTGGAAATGGCTAGAATTAACTTAGATTTGGCTAGGTTACGAGCTAACCCTGACTTTAATAGTACTCCCACCGGTCCTTCTTCAGATAGGTTTAACATAAGTGCGGCATCAAAGTTAGTGCCAGTGTTTGATGAAGGTAATGTGCCAGAGTTCTTTAAGGCTTTTGAGTGGGTGGCCACTAGATTTTGTTGGCCCACTGAGATGTGGACTGTATTGATCCAATGCAGGTTAGTAGGTAAAGCCAATGTAATGCTTTGGAAGAGAGTGTAGCCAGAGATTAGAGTAAAGTTAAGGCATTGATTCTAAAGGCGTATGACTTGGCCCCTGAAGCTTATCGCCTGAAATTTAGGAATTCTATGAAGCCCAATACTATGTCCTATGTGGAGTATGCCCATCTTAAGGAGTAGTTTGACAACTGGGTAAAGAGTCGCCAGGTGGTCTCCTTTTCCTCCTTGAGGGAGCTGATGCTACTTGAGGAGTTTAAGAAAATTTGTAGTAAAGAACTTAGGATTCACCTGGAGGAGGTTAAAGCATATAGCTTAAGTAAAGCTGCTCAGATAGCTGATAAGTTTGTGTTAACACACCATGTAGGTAGTAGTAGTTTTAGTCCATCAGCCTTTAAATCCCAGTCTGCCAGGCCGAATAATAATTGGAGATCCAATAACCCCATTAAGACAAAGGTTGAAGCTAGCCAGGGAAATAATACAAGTGGAAGGAACACTCGGGTGTTTTCCCAGCATAACCAAAGTTTTATTAATGTTGGTAGAGCTTGGGGAACTTGTTTTTTGGTGTCACGAGCACGGGCACTTTCAAGCTCGGTGTCCTGCCCGGATGAGGTATCTCCAGCAGAATGGAAGGGGAGGTAACAACGTCCCTGTATCTTAAATAGCCAATGCCCCTACTACCCCTAATACTGTAGTTGAGTGTTCCCTAGGAACTGAAGGAAGGGTTGGGTTTAGTGGTAGTGGAGGTGGAGTAAATCAATCACGTACTAGCTCTCCTTTGTGACTTTTCGACAAATATATTTGGCCTGGCCGTTTGGTTATTGATAGTAAAGTTGTCAGAGTGAACTTCTTAAGGGACACTGGGTCCGCTCGATCATTGGTCTTGCCGAAGGGTGTTGAAGGATGTTGGTGAGAATTCTGGAAATTATGTGGTCCTGGGTGTGTTTCCTGATACAGTGGTTTCTGTGCCTTTGGTAGAGGTAGAGGTATTCTTCCCAAGGTATCACAAGGTGACAGAATTGGTAGTGGTAGAAAAGCTCCCCATACCTGGTAATGACGACATTTTGGGAAATGATATGTTGGATGTCCAAGGTTATGAAATATTCCCAATAGTGTCCGTAACTGCAATTCCTGTGGCAATTACCACTCAAGCTTCTGCCGCCTTACAGAATGAGGATAATCTAATTTTTTGTAGTTTAGAGGTAGATGTTAAGAGACCCGGGTCTGTAGGTAGTGGTAGTAGTGGTTTTATAAATAAAATATTTAATCCTGATTGTTACCGTGTAAGCCTTATTGAAGCTCAGAGGGCTGAATTCAATTATGAATTAGGAGGTACGGATGATTTAACAAAAGCCAAGGTTCTGTGTGATTAGAGGTTTGTTGTATAGAGTTAGTCGTCCTGTGGATCACGACTTGAACCAAACCTCTAGGGTAGAACAGATTGTGGTACCTTCAAAATATCAGAATGATATCCTTAGTTTAGCTCATAAGGATTCCTTTTCTGGTCATTTTGGAGTTTGTAAAACACATAGTAGTTTGGCAAAATATTTTTGGTGGCCAGGATTGAAATCCTCAGTGAAGAAATTTGTAGGAAGTTGTGAAACATGTCAAATAATGGGTAAACGTAATAAACCTATTCCTAAAGCCCCTTTGCATCCAATTCCTGCAATTGGGGATCCTTTTGCCGAGTTGGTTGTTGATGTGGTTGGGCCTTTGCCCCAAACTAAATCTGGATTTACTTATCTTCTAACTATAATAGACAGAGCGTCTAGGTTTCCTGAAGCTTTTCCTATGAGGAAAATTACATGTAAAGTAGTGTTTGAGAAACTAATAGAATTTTTCTCCACGTATGGGTTGCCCCATAAAATTCAAACCGATTGTGGCACGAATTCTACGAGCAAAGTATTTATAGGTAAATGTGCTGAACTGGCCATTCTGCACATTACCAGTGTACCTTACCACCCACAGAGTCCGGGCGTAGTGGAAAGGTTCCACCAAACCCTTAAGTCTATTCTAAAAAAGTACTGTTATGAGCAAGGCGAGGACTGGGATAAAGGTCTTCCCTTTGCTCTCTTTGCCATACGTAATCATCCCAATTCTTCCACAGGTATAGCTCCATTTGAGTTGATTTTTGGACATAAGGTACGTGGTCCTATAGATATTTTCCTTGAGTTGCTAGAGGTTAGTCATAAGAAAGTATTGAATGTGGGTGAGTTTGTTGAGGACCTGAGGAGGAGATTATCAGCTGCCTTGAAATTTGCCCAGGATAATTTGGTGTTGTCTCAGGCCTCAATGAAGAAAAATTATGATAGGAAGAGTAAGGCACTTTCGTTTGAGCCTGGTGAGCTTGTTTTGGTTTTGAGTACAGACTCTGACAATCTTCTGGAACCTAGGTATAAGGGGGCCTTGGAAGGTACACCGGAAGTCTGAGGTCAATTATGAAGTGGAAGCTCCTGGGACCAAACGTAAGTGTCGGATATTCCATATAAATAGATTGAAATCTTACATAGTTGGTAGACTTGACCCTTTAGCTAGCCTGGTAGTGCATATGAGCCAGTGTCTCTAGTGCTAGACCACACATTAGAAGAACCAGCTGACTTGTTTTGCCAGGTATCTTCAGATGCTCTTACAGGTAATATGCAAAATTTGCAAACTCTAGTAAAGGGTTTGGAGCATCTGGTGGGTATCCAGAAGGATGACATGATAAAGTTAATATCTTCTTTTTCAGACTTAGTTTAGGCCTCTCCAGGTAGAATGGCCTTGCTTCAACATGATGTTGATGTGGACAGTGCTTTCCCAGTCAAACAAAGTCCTTATCGATTAAATCCAGAAAAACGTGATATTGTCGAGAAGGAGATAAAGTATGTTTTGGAATATGATTTAATTAGACCTTCGGTAAGTCCTTGGAGCTCCCCTATTGTACTTGTTAAGAAACCTGACGGGCAGTTTGGAATGTGTGTGGAGTACTGCAAGGTCAATGCTAATACAAGAAATGACTCTTTCCCTTCGCCACGTATCGAGGACTGTCTTGATCGGATAGGACCTACTAAGTTTATAACTAAATTGGATCTTTTAAAGGGATATTAGCAGGTTCCCCTATCGGATCGAGCTCGTAAGATTTCCGCTTTTGTTACGCCCTTTGGGCTTTACGAATGTAAGGTAATGCCCTTTGGGATGAAGAATGCAGCGTGTACCTTCCAGCGGTTGATGAAACGAGTTATATGTGGTCTGGAGGGTACAGAAATTTATATAGATGAATTGGTTATTCACAGCAATGACTGGCAGACTCATTTGGTGAGATTAAAGAAGGTATTTGAGGCCTTTAGGGCCGCTGGTCTTGTTGTAAATTTTAGTAAATGTGAATTTGGTAAAGTCAAGGTGTGTTATCTAGGTCACGACGTTTGTTTGGGTCAGGTTACTCCTAAACAAGCTAACCTCGAGGCTCTATTAAATTTGCAAAGGCTACATAATGTTAGGGAGGTCAGGAGAATTTTAGGTATGTTGGGTTATTATAGGAGATTTGTCCGGAACTTCTCTGACATTGCTCAGCCCCTTACTCAACTATTGCAAAAGGGACAAAAGTTTGTATGGTCTTCTCAGTGTGAGGAATCTTTTTTTAAAACTCAAAACTGTATTGATGTCTAACCCCATTCTAATGTCTCCTGACTTTCAGAAACCTTTTATTGTGGCTATAGATGCCAGTGATGTGGGTATAGGTGGAGTACTCTTTCAAAGACATGAAGATGGTGAAGTGCGTCAAGTATCGTACTATAGTCGTAAGTTGCTGGATGCTGAGAGAAGGCATTCTACCATCGAGAAGGAGGCTCTAGCTTTAATTCGTACATTGGTTCATTTCAAACCACATGTTACCGATTTTTCCTTTCCCGTAAAAATTTGGATGGACCATAACCCTTTGGTGTTCATTGAAAGAATGGAAGGTTCAAACCAGAGGATTTTGCATTGGGCTCTTCAGCAACAGGAGTTTGCTTTAAGTATTAAGCATGTTAAGGGCGTTGATAACTGTATTCCTGACACCCTTTCTGGGTTGTAAGTCTGGTCAGTTCTCTACTCACCTCGCTCTTCTCATCTCTCCTTCGGGGTTTGTATTGAAAATTATATTTAAGGTAGTTAATTTTTTAATCATATTTAAACTGGAGTATTGATTCGGTCTTTGTCTTAAGCCTGTTTAATTATATTGTGAGTTTTGCTTCACCTTATTTTTCCCTTGCAGGATATTTTAGATTAGGTTATCTTTACTTCCCATGTAGGATGTTTTAGATTAAGTTGTCTCTTTTTCCCTTGCAGGATGTTTTAGATTAAGTTTTCTATATGGTTTTCTTCTAGTATGTTATATGGTTGTGTGGTACAAAAAAAATATATTCTATTTGAATAATATTTTTTTTTTTTTTTGAGAGGGAGGGAGGTGTCAAATTAGCGTAATTTATTGCTTGTTTATTTTTTATAAATCGGCATTGTACTTTAGTTTAAAGTGCTATATTTTATTCAGTTCAGTAGCTGTATTTTTTTACGTTAACGTAACGTTCAGTGGTTTTGCTCAGTGATTCCTTCTCTTGTTGTGAATTGCCTAACTATCATGTTAACAATTGTTTTCATTTTGTTTTTGAGTTGGAATGGAACTGTAGTGCGGTGAGTGGTGGCCAGGCTAAAGCAGTTCGGGCCTGTATAAGCTTCTGGACGTACGCTCTTTTGTTGGCAGCCTTTTGGAGATTTATCCCACGCCTTTTTGGAGGAATACTACGACGGACCTTCTTTGGAAGTGGTTTTCCGTAGATGTACTGAACCATCTACGGCGTATGTGCATTGTGGAGTTTGATCACGGCTGTGATAACGAAGGTTATCATCACTTGCGACACCTAGGAGGCATTACGCCAACCACTGTCCTGTCCATCTTGAGCTGCATGTCCAGGAGAGCTAATGGCTCATGAGGAAACCTATAAGGAGGCAATTGCCAGGTAAACTGTGATTATCCTGTGTTGTTCAACTTAAACATTTTATTTTTCCTAGTTTGCTTTCCTCACTGAGCTATTTTCCCAGTAGGGGCCCCTGGAATTATAGAATCCTGCTTTACAAACTAGGATTGGAGATTAGCAAGTAGTATTTGTAATATATATATATATATATATATATATATATATATATATATATATATATATATATATGCATATATATATATATATATATATATATAAATATTATATATATATATATATATATAAATATGTATATATCTATATCTAAATAAATATATGCACACACACACACACACACATATATATATATATATATATATATATATATATATATATATATATATATATATATATATATATATATATATATAAATATATATATGTATATATCTATATCTAAATAAATATATACACACACACACACACACATATATATATAT
>NC_090752.1:24782134-24788615 GCF_036898095.1 Palaemon carinicauda
TCTTCTGTATAGCATATACAGTAAGAAGAAAACTATAGTAAAAGTTTAGGTACAGCACTGTATCTTCTAACACTATTGTGTTTTCTTACACAGCCCTTTGCTGTTGCCCTCAGACAGGAAGCAGAGTTCTTCCCCGTCTATTATCCAGGATTTTTTAAAATCATTGCCTAGGTGTGAGCTCCACCTGTTTCCTCTGGAAACCTTGCATTGGTTACTCTAGTAGAGATAAACCATTTTTGATTTTATTATCCGGAAGGCTGCAACAATGGGTTGTGAGGGAAACACAAGTGTGTGTCTTTCATTTATGAATTGTTATGCTATACTATGCATATCCAGTGATACATAGTTCACTTGATACTCATGGAAATTTCTTCTCTTTACAGGAGGACCCTCCGAAGTGCGGAAATGTTTTCTGCAATGTCCGCAGCAAGAACCTCTGCGGACATGAGTGTTGTAGGAGACACGCAGCATGCGCTGTCTCCAAGGATGATCTCCAGTATTGGGACCCTCAGGTATGTACTGTATGCACTAACCTGATTACTGAGGCTTTTGATTCCCCTAGAACGGCGGAATCAAGGGATATAGCTAGGGAAAAGCTTCGTACTTGGGTAAGGGGCTTCAAGAAGAACACCTCTGGCCCTTATCTTCCAAGTGAGAAGATGAGGGCGTATCTTTTTCCCCAGGCATCAGCTGAGGCAGTGATTCCCCAGCCTCAAGAGGAGATCCTTCAAGATCAAGTCCAGGTGGACGAGGAAGTCGCAGATGCGATGCAAGACATCCAGTTGTGTGACAGGATGTCTGACCTGGACGATCGTTTGGAAGAAGACCTCCTGGCAGAAGGTCAGGATCAAGTTCAAACCCCGGATGTCGTAGAGGATGAGGTCGACGAGGTGTCGGCTACTCCGGTTCAGATGCCGGAGCCTATCCCCTCAACATCGGCTGGCCTCCCAGTAGAACTGGGACAGGCCCTCTCTTCGATTGTTGGAATGATCCAACAAATGCAGAAGGAGAATCAGGAGAAGGCGGCTGCAATGGAACTGCGTATGCAGTCCCTGGCAGAATCACATGGGCCCCGGAAAAGGCTCAATGTGAAAGACCTTCCCATATGCTCAGATGCTAACCCATGGAGGTATGCTGAGCACATGCCGATGACGACTGGAAAGATCGTCATTTCGGATAAGCTGGGTTCAGTTCCCCTAGAGGAGGTAGAATTCTGGCCCAGCAAGGCATCATATCCGGACTGCTATGTCCGGCTGAGAAAAGAACCAGCTTCAAGGGAGGAGACAGAGCCGAAGGAGGTCATTGTTATGGACCACGCTAAGGCTCAAGCCCTACTTTCATCCTCGATGAAAGAGAGGGGCTTCTCGAATTCGAAGGTAGCTGCATTGAGCAAGAAGCTCCCTTCGTTTGTGTCCTCTCCTGATAGAGCCTTCCCCTTTTTACAGAAAGGGTTTGCGGCTGTCCTAAAGGCAGTCGAGGCCGGCAAGCCTTGCCCCTCCCTGGAGGAGTGTAAACCCTTGTCGCTGGCTCTACCTATGGACCACAAAGACTGGAAGGATGTCCATATAACATTCTCAGTGGGAAAGTTGGAGGCTGATATTGCCGGACGGCAATTCGGCGAGGACCTCCCCAAGCTGTCCGAATCTCTTTTACGAAGAGAGTTCGAGACAAAAGAAAGACTGGCTGCCTCAATGTCTCATCAGACTACTCTCGAGACGATGGCAAGTGACCCCAAGGTCCATGAAATGTTCATGGTAGTGGCTAAGTCTCACTTAGCCACAGTGACGAAGGACCTTTATAACTTCGTCAAGGCAAGGAGAGCTTGCAGGGAGTTCGTGTTCACCGGGGCTTCGGTGAGACACGAGCCAAGGAAGTTAATCTCCTCCAACATTTGGGGAAAAGACCTTTTCCCTACCGATGTGGTCAAAGAGGTTGTTGATAAGGCCGCCGTGGAGAATAGAAATCTTCTCCAGAAGTGGGGCCTGGCTATCAAAAGAAAATCTTCCCCGGATGAGGGTCCTCAACCAAAGAGGAAGAATATGAAGACTAGGCTACCATCTCGGCCAGCCAAGCCTTATAGACAGCAACAGCAACTGCAATTGCCTTTGCCTCCAGTGCCCCAGATGGTGGCACAAACCCCGACTGCCTTTCAGTGGGTACCCCAGGCGGTGCCAGGTCAGTCAACCACATTCGCCCCAACGTTCGAAGGACAGTCTTCTTCCTTTCGTGCAAAACCTAGAGGAGCAGCCAGAGGCTCGTCTAGGCGCCCCTCAAGGGGAAGGGGATTCAGAGGTGGTCGTGGTCAGGGAGGCAAGACCTCAGGACGGCAGTCCAAGTGAAATGATACCGGTAGGAGGGAGACTGGTGAAATTTTGGGATCGCTGGACCTTCGATCCCTGGGCCCAAAGCCTACTCAAGAATGGACTGGGTTGGAGCTGGTACAGCACTCCACCCCCATGCCTTCGGTTTTTCCAACACTCCACCCCCATTTTGGAGGAGTACGTTCAAGAACTGTTGGAGAAAAATGTGATCCGAAAGGTGAAGTCCATCAAATTCCAAGGGAGGCTGTTTTGTGTTCCCAAGAAAGACTCGGAAAAGCTCAGAGTCATTCTGGACTTGTCACCACTCAACAAGTTCATAGTGAATTGCAAATTCAAGATGCTAACACTGCAACACATAAGGACCTTACTGCCCAAGAGGGCATACTCAGTCTCTATAGACTTGTCAGACGCCTATTGGCACATTCCAATCAGCCGTCGACTCTCCCCCTACCTAGGGTTCAGGCTACAACGGAAACTGTACGCCTTCAGAGCCATGCCATTCGGGCTAAACATAGCCCCAAGGATTTTCACGAAGCTTGCGAGCGCAGCTCTCAAACAATTACGCCTAAAGGGAATTCAGGTAGTAGCCTACCTGGACGACTGGCTGGTGTGGGCAGCATCCGAGACCGAATGCTTGCAAGCTTCCAGTCAGGTGATCCAGTTCCTAGAGTACCTAGGCTTCAAGATCAACAAGAAAAAGTCTCGACTTTCTCCATCCCAAAAGTTCCAGTGGCTGGGAATCCACTGGGACCTTTTGTCACACAGTTTCTCCATCCCAATGAAGAAAAGGAAGGAGATAGCGGGCTCTGTCAAGAGACTTCTAGATTCCGAAAGGATATCAAGACGCGAACAGGAGAGGGTACTAGGCTCTCTCCAGTTTGCTTCAGTGACAGACCCAGTGCTAAGAGCACAGCTAAAGGATGCAACCGGAGTTTGGAGAAGGTATGCATCAAACGCGCGAAGAGACCTGAGAAGACCAGTGCCGCCTCGGCTACGTACTCTTCTCAGACCTTGGTCCCAAGCCAGACATCTAAAGAAGTCTGTTCTTCTTCAGCCACCTCCCCCGTCGTTGACGATTCACTCAGACGCCTCAAAGGAGGGATGGGGAGGTCACTCTCATCGGAAAAAAGTCCAGGGGACTTGGTCCAAGCTATTCAGGACCTTTCATATAAACTTTCTAGAAGCTATGGCAGTGCTCCTTACCTTAAAGAAAGTCTCCCCGCGTCACTCGATCCACATAAGATTGGTGACAGACAGCGAGGTGGTTGTGAGATGCTTGAATCGACAAGGGTCGAGGTCACCACCTCTCAACCAAGTGATGTTAGCCATTTTCCGATTGGCGGAAAAGAAGAAGTGGTACCGGTCGGCAGTTCACCTTCAAGGAGTCCGCAATGTGACAGCGGACGCTCTATCCAGGTTCACACCGATAGAGTCGGAATGGTCCTTAGACGCAGGATCATTTTCCTTCTTTCTGAATCAAGTCCCAGAACTGCAAATAGACCTCTTTGCGACGAAAGACAACAAGAAGTTGCCCCTGTACGTGTCCCCGTACGAGGACCCCTTAGCGGAAGCAGTGGACGCAATGTCCCTCGACTGGAACAGATGGTCCAGGATTTATCTGTTCCCTCCTCACAACCTTCTGTTGAGGGTCCTCAACAAACTGAGATCCTTCAAGGGGGTAGCGGCAATAGTGGCCCACAAGTGGGCGAACAGCATGTGGTTCCCCTTGGCGTTGGAACTACAGATGAAGTTCGTGCCGCTACCACATCCAGTTCTGACCCAGCGAGTCCAGAAGTCGACTGTCTGCGCTTCATTACAGAAAACCCAGACCCTGCAGCTCATGATTTTCTCGCCCTAGCGGTGAGAAAGCGCTTCGGGATTTCGAAAGCCAGCATAGACTTCCTAGAGGAATACAAGTGCAAATCGACTAGAAGGCAATATGAGTCATCTTGGAGAAAATGGGTGGCCTTTGTAAAGGCAAAGAATCCGCAGGAGATCTCAACAGATTTCTGCTTATCTTTCTTCATCCATCTCCATGGCCAAGGATTGGCAGCTAACACGATTTCAGTGTGTAAATCGGCTTTGATGAGACCCATTTTATTTGCCTTCCAGATCGACCTAGGTAACGAGATCTTTAATAAAGTTCCGAAAGCCTGCGCTAGGCTCAGACCTTCAGCACCTCCAAAGCCCATCTCATGGTCTTTAGACAAAGTTCTTCATTTCGCCTCCTTGTTGAGCAATGAAGAATGTGCGTTAAAGGATTTGACGCAAAAAGTTATTTTCCTATTTGCACTCGCGTCCGGGGCCAGGGTTAGTGAGATCGTAGCCCTCTCGAGAGAGGCAGGTCGTGTTCAGTTCCTGGATGGGGGGGAGCTGAACCTGTTTCCGGATCCTACGTTTCTCGCCAAGAATGAGTTACCCACCAACAGGTGGGGTCCCTGGAGAATCTGTCCTCTGAAAGAAGATGCATCTCTATGTCCAGTAGAATGCCTAAAGGTCTATCTTCGTAGAACTTCAGACTTCAAGGGTAGTCAACTATTCAGGGGAGAAACATCAGGCTCAAATTTATCTCTGAATCAACTCAGAGCGAAAATGACATATTTTATTCGCAGAGCGGATCCTGACAGTACACCCGCAGGTCACGATCCGAGGAAAGTTGCCTCATCCCTAAATTTCTTTAATTGTATGGATTTTGAACATCTCCGTTCATACACGGGCTGGAAGTCTTCCAGGGTGTTCTTTCGCCACTATGCGAAGCAAGTAGAGGAACTTAAGAGATCTGTGGTAGCAGTGGGTCGTGTAGTTAACCCTACTGTTTAACTCTGCGAGGAACAGTGGTCTTAATTGGGACGATTAAGTCCAGGGTGAGTGTGTAGGTACATACTGTACTACAAACTAAATGAGGGCACCAAGTGCCCATATAGACTGTTCCTTCCTTCAAAGGTGAACCTTGCATAAGTTCAGACATGTGTGCCAAGCGTTTCTAACGCTAATGTGATTGATTTGTAATACAGATTTTTTATGACTTGATACCTTGGTATCTCATTAAAGTGGTGTTTAATGGTTTTTCTTTCAGATAAACAAGTTCTGTTTACTATCATACTTATGCTTAAAGTTTTGGGTTACCCTCTTTTATATAAATATATATATTTGTTGTTAACCTGTCTGTTTATTATCTGTCAATAAACTTGTTCTTGAGAACCTTGCGTCTCTTTCACCTGTGTCAATTTATTGGTATAATTGAGCATTTTAATTCTATGTATCTTATCTGGGATAATTCTGATAGAATTGTTCTGTTTTGCAAGCTATGTTGCATTGGTTTATGTAAGTCCCCTAATGGGAGGACTCCGTCCCATAAAGGGACGAGGGCGGTTTTATTAGTTTCTTCCTATGCGGATATAAACCTTTGTCCAATACAAGTATTGTGCGGATGACTGGTCAATATATTGACGCAGTGGTTCTATACAAACTATGCTTTACTTAATATAGGGCGAGACCACTATATTAGCTTGCCTGGTATTCATACATAGATATATGTACTCTTCGAGACTTTCCAGAGTCTAGTAGGACTCTTCCCTGTAGGGGGCAGGAAGCTCTAACATAGTTTATAGTTAGTTGAAAAGATGTATAACGGTAACATCTTAGGTCTCTAGGTCTAGTCGACCGGGAATAAATATCTCCGGGGAGTACGGCACGTTCTGAGAATCCACAGATACAGTAATGCTCTGGTACACTTCCATCAGGACGACATGGCTTGAGCCCAAAAAACGGATTTTGAGCGAAGCGAAAAATCTATTTTTGGGTGAGATAGCCATGTCGTCCTGATGGACCCGCCCTTGCCTTTCTAAGAAAGGGCTGTAGGACCCCTCCCTACATACAGTATCTGTAGCACCTCGTGTACGCTACAAGGAATACAGATGGCGCCAGGATTGGCGCCAGGCACGCATACGAATCGGGGGATAGGGAAGCCTTGGGAGCGGCTCCCCTTTTTCTTTCCCGAATTCGTATCTCGTCAATCTCCCTCCTACGAGACGAATCTCTGTTCAGGTCGTAGATTGCCATGTGACGTGTCTAGAATACGTCCTCTGATATGTCGCGATATCCCTTTCACGAGGGATACTCGCTCCAGGAGTTAGAATTCTGGTACCTTAAGGTAAATT
>NC_090752.1:24789115-24801615 GCF_036898095.1 Palaemon carinicauda
TCTCGGCGAAATGCATAGAGAATTTGATAGTGTTAATCAGAAAACAATTTCTTTGCTGCTCGTTTTAAGGTTTTATGAAGCTGTTAAATATCACCGTGAACACTGAAAAGAGGGTACTGAATTTTTCTTGAATATTATACAGATTTATCCACAGGATTCTTTTCAGCCTGTCATAGAACAAATGGTCCTGGATTTATCTCTTTCCCCTGAATATGATTAAGAGTGTTTTGAAGACCATGATAATTAAAGCAATCATAATCAATAAAATAGTATACAAAATAAATAAAATATTAATGATAATAATCAGAATAATTAAAATGTTATTATTCAAGTATTTATTTATTCTTTGGCTTAGTATATTTTTTTGGTCATATTTATGTTCTAAATTTATATTATTTCTTGATTGCATTAATTTATTTGTTCATCCATTTACATGTTGTCTGTAGAAAATTAGGGTAATAATGAAAAAAAAAAAAAAAAACATTTGCTACTGCTCTTATCCTCTAAAAAGAATATACATAATACGTCATTACCAATTAAGTTCATTAAAAAGGTCATAATATGAATATTGTGGATCATATAAAAGAATATGAGATAAATTTCTAGGAAATAAAGAAAGAAAGGCTTTAAAAGTATTTTTTTTTAATTATTCCTCACAGCAATATTTATATGGAGTAAAAATTATAGAATGATTGATAATAATTCTCTCTTAAAACACCATGTAACTAATCAACATTTTATAGGAATGAAGGGACAGTTATTAATCAAATCGTGGTTGTTTCGTGTAACGGTGTTTTATTACAATCGATGTGTTGTCGGTATGTTATTTTTCCCCCCTTTCATTCCCATTTTTTCTTTTCAATAAATCATTGAAAACATATCAAACATCTAATTTATAACTTGCTGGTCATATTTATTTGTGTACTTTTACGATTCCATGCCTTAATTAAGGAGGCAATCACCCTTTGAACTCTAATTTTTTCTCTCCGCACATTCCTCTTTACTTTTATTGATACAAAATTAAGGCTAGGCAAAAAGTAAGGTTTGGCTCGTGGTCTTCTTAATCCCTTATCGCTATGATAATAGAATGACCAAGAATTTTAACAGGTAAGTGTAGGCTTTATTTAGTTTCATGGGAGATAAACCGGAAACAGTTTGTAGATTTGCATTGAGTTGACAGTACCTGCCGAGTAAAATCGTCGTGGGAGGAAGGAGGGAAGGTGACAACGAATTTAACGCATAAAGTAGTTAGATTCAATAGTCCAACACTCCGGGGAAACCGTTCGTCATATATATTTAATGTCATATGACAAAACAAATTAAGGGTTGACTTCTTACTTCTCAATCCAGGAAATTGGCAGAGCCTTGCCCAACTTTAACAAATAAATATAAATTTTAAAAATCTTGATAACTTTTTTGCTACTTTGGTATCTTTAACGTCTGGAATATCCACTAAAAACACAAAATGCACAAACACACACGCACGTATTTTTTACTTTTTATTTTTTCTTGAAAAGAGCCCAGTACAGACCTTGAAAGGAATGGCTAGGTGGAGGGGCTGTCCCTATTCCCCGGGCCAGTTCAACACTGAATACATGTGAAAGTCATTAGTGTGTTAGGAGTTGTGGAAAGAGGTTAGGGGAGGACTTTCTTTACATCTTGAAAAATGTTTTTTGATATCCTAAAATAAAGTAATTTGATAACCGTTAATGTTCTAGCAAATATTTCTGGCATTATTCATTATTAGTTGATTTGCAGGAGTTATTAGCAACAGAAAAAGGTACCTGTTTCTGTTGGGAGATTGATTAACAACAAAAGTTAATTATCAATTTGTCTCATTGACTTATCATATATATATATATATATATATATAATATATATTATATATATATAATATATTTATATATATATATATATATATATATAATATATATTATATATATATATATATATATATAATATACATATATATATATATATATATATATAATATATATATATATATATATAATATCTATATATACATATATATATATATATATATATAATATCATTATATATATATATATATATATTTATATATATAATATATTATATATATATATATATATATGTATATATATATAATTATATATATATACATATATATATATATATATATATATATTTTATATATATGTATATTGTATATATATGAATATATATATATATATATATATATATATATAAATCTAAGTCGTTAGATGATGATATACTAGTTTTTCAAAATGTATTTTGCCGGACAAAAATACATGTGCAGATGGCATAAGTACGAAATTATTCCCTACGCTAATATCTTGACTGTAAGTTATTAATGATTATATAATTACTAGTCGCTGTATCTTGAAAAAAATGCATATCTTGGATACTAAGCAGATTTCTTATCCACTTTATACAGTTTGTTCATATCGTCCACATTTACAAAAGCTTTACTCTGTATGATGAAGTACCCATTTTCAGCATCCTTTCCAAGTGATTAGGTAGTCCCATTAGCACAGCTATAAGGGTACGTTTCACAAAAGCCTTTACCCCCATGGACGTACCGGTACGTCCTTGCAAAAAAATGCTATAAAAATTATTTTTTTCATATTTTTGATAATTTCTTGAAAAAATTCAGGCATTTTCCAAGAGAATGAGACCAACCTCACCTCTCTATGACAAAAATTAAGGCTGTTAGAGCAATTTAAAAAATATATACTGCAAAATGTGCTGGGAAAAAATAACCCCCTGGGGGTTAAGGGTTGGAAATTCCCAAATAGCCTGGGGGTTAAAGGGGTAACAAGCAAAAAATACATTGCTATCCTTGAAGATCTTGTTTGGTGCCTTCGAGCAATGGTCTTGGCAGCTATTGAGCCTATTAAGTTAGTAGTTAAACCTCAATTTTTAACAGTACGCGATGCAGTAAGCAGGAAAGGAATACAGAATATTGATATATCCTGAAAATCAATGTTATATTTTCTTTTTTATCACTAAAACCCACAGCCGATGAGTAATATACTTGGAGTCATGAACATTTCTCTCTCTTTAGATTTTGTTTACAGGGCATCATCCTCTACACCTTCATATGTGTCAAGTTTTTATTCATTAACATTTGTGTTCCTTTGTTTCATTCTTTATTCATTTATTTATTGAACATTCTCTTTCGAGTGGTAGCCTGAAACGCCCCCATTTCACCATTCCAACCTGGAACCATTCAAAATTTTCCTGAATCCGTGGCAAGATATTGATTACCTAAATTCAGAAATAAAGCATTTGTAGCGCCGAATTTAAATTATCTAAATCTAATATAATCCTCATTGCCACGACCCGATATGGGTAGGCCGTGACCCAGATTCTTTGTTGGATATCAAATGAGATTGTTGGCGGTAAATATGCAAGTACAGAGAATGGGGAGGCAACAGTCAAACACCAAGAAAATTAACAAAGTTTAATAACAATGAATTAATACCTTAAGACTAGGACCTTAAAACTAAAATAACCTTGTACCAAGTCATCTCAAAGACTTAAATGAACATACATGAAAATGTACAACGAAATACTTAATCCTATAGGAACAAACTTAATTCCATGCAAAAATAAATACCAAAAACTTAATCACTAAGCATAAAGAATGAATGCAAAAACTTTTAACACTAAACTTCAAGATTATGTGCTCACCTAGAGAGGGCCCCAAAGATTATACCTTAAGTCTAACCAGATACAATCATAAACATGAGTAGGATAATTAACTTGAGTACACCTTAATCCAACCTACCTAACTAAATAATCAATACACGCAAGGCTTATACAGAATTATCAAAATTTCCCCAGAAAAAGAATCACGACAAGATACATATATTCTTTAATATTATATATACATATATATATATATATTATATATATATATATATATATATATATTTATATATATATATATATATATATATATATATATATATGTGTGTGTGTGTGTGTATATATATATATATATATATACATATATATATATATATATATATATGTATATATATATATATATATATATATATATATATATATATATATATATATATAGTAAATATATATATATATATATATATATATATATATATATATATATATATATATATCAAACCTTACGCCTCGCCTATAATGTCAGAGACCAACACAACTCGTCTCTGAGCAAGTATGAAAGCGTAGTAGGTCAGCCACAATCAACTTAAGATGTCTACGAGGGCAAGGTCCCCTTTCCAATGAAATTATTTCTTGCAAACGAAGATACTCGAGGTTGCACGTAAAAGGGGAAAACCTCTTGCTATACGGTGGCTCCCTACTTGGCTCCTCACAGACTATTCAACCCCCGACGTGTAATGCAGCACATAGATCCTTGATCATGGCGAGGTACGGCGAGGTACGGCAAGGTACAACGGATGCAAATCCTGCAGAGCTGGGGTCCTACATCAGCCCCACCTCTACGTGCGCTCCTTGCTCAAGAGGGGATACAAAAAGCAAGGACGAGTCACACGTGACTTATGTGCTTGCCAGCAAATGTGTACGAGAAGACGTCAAGAAGAAAAGCAATCGCGAGTGACACTTTCCTCACTCGCTAAATTCTCAAAGTGAAGCAAATATAATTCCGTCGATGAAAAGGAAGTCGAACTTGAATTTCGATAATATGGATCACTGCTGCGTACGTCTTGTAGGGGAAAAAATACTGCCTGAACTAGCGTCCTGAACACTCAGCAACCCCACCACAGCCCCGTCGCTAACAACCTTAGTCCGATTCAACCAAAAGTAAACAAAACAAAAGCTAATAACAGTTGATCAATGGTAAACAACTACTAGAGGGGGTTGGGTCACTGAACTAAAAGATGAGCTCCAACACTGATAATATACTGAAATAATAAATAATGTAACAGCATATAAAACCACACACACGGACGTGACACTCATATATACTGTAAATCTCCATCCATACGGAAGAAAGCCCTGCATTATGAAGAACGCTGCTATGAAAAAATAGTTCCACTAGAATTTTCTATATATTCATTTCACCTTCTTTTATCAGTATTCAAGTTAACAAACATATTTTCGATGATTTTATGTCAAACGGGAAAATTATTCTACAGAGTACTTTCTTCATAAGCATATTAATTCGAAATTTTTAGGTTATTGAAGGACTACAAAACATAATAAGTAGTAGAACTTCAAGTAAGGCAAACGATGATGTAAGGATTCTTAGAAAACAAATTTTGCAACTATACAAGAGACATTAACCCACTAATGACATTTTTTTTTTTCATACAAGATCTTACATTATTTGGATCAGGATTTAAATCCAACAAATTAATAGGGGTATCTATACTTTGTGTAACAATCTCCATTCTTGTCATATTGCTTTGGTAATCATTAACCAAATTAAATCTCTTGCAATAGAAATAAAATTAGCAATGTAGCAAAGTTTTTACTACATATGATTGAAATGTTAGTTCAAAAGGCAGTTCTATCCGTTCTTGGCACCGAACAAAGACGATGAGACGGCTAAGCTCTCTGAAAAGGGGATGTAAGAAAATAGATGAATAAAGGGCTGGTGGCTTAGGGTCTATAGACTAAGATGGCATATCGCCGTCATTCTGAATCACTTGGAAAATATTTTACAGAAAAGTATCCTTGCATATTAGGAGATGCTGCAATCTGTGAATGTCTAATTACCAACAAAAGACCTAAGCAGTCAATCAACATCTGAAATATACCGACGAGATTTTGAAATTATTATACAATTTTTTTCTTCTTCTTTATTTGAAACATTGCATAATCATACAAAACTAGATATTGATATGCCTAAAGGTCTAAAAAGAACTTTATATTATAGTCGATTACAATATGAACTACAGAAAACACAAATTATTGTATTTATATCTCTATCCCTCTCAAAGACAGTATAGTTCATATATGGCGTTTCTTGTATATTTTACACCATCGAACCATACATGAAACTTTTTCTTCCATCAGTGCCTTGAATCAGACTGAGGTCAAAATAATCTATTGATACTTTGATTGTTTAGCTATGTCAATCCATTTATTTCTACATACTGTTGCTGAATCATTTATAAATATACTGATTAGCCACCTGTGTGTTGTATGGGAGATGTAAGAATGGGATTGTAGTGGTCCACGTGAAATTCGCGAAGTAGGCCCGTTCCATGATGATAGTGTTAACTTCTTGGACCATGTAGTTCGTGGACGTCCCGATGCAACCGTCAGCTGCAACGAAGACCTGGGAGTGGTTCGTGGATCCGTCCAGGCATGATACCTTGAAGCCGGCCTTGTCGTATCGCATCCACGAGCCATTGTTCAATCTGTAATTGAACTTATTATCGTCAAAAGGATAAAGTTTTTTCAGACAATCTTCGTGTGTATGGGATAGAGAACTGTTTAGCACTATACCTAACTCGCATGAATCCATTGATATATGATGGAATTCAAAGGAGTCAGCTGTACATACTTTATTATTCATGGCTTCTGAACAGTGAGTTAATTTATCTAAGTATCTAATGACCGTATATATTTCCTTATCAAGGGAAATCAATACGTGTCCTGTCAAACTGGATATTACTGGACTTGAGTTATTCATCATGAAAGTATGGAATGGTGATATTTTGTATGCTTGCCAGGCATCAGAAGAATCAAAAGGAATTGTAATCATGATCCTGTAATTTTCAACGCTTACTGAAATTAAACTATAACAAAATTCTATCTTATGGACGTCTAACAAAGGAACATAACCCATTTTCTCCCGTCCGTTCTCCAAAGATAACGTTAGGTCTTTAATAGGCAAAAGATGTGGTGATAAAACACCCTTAGTTGCTAATTTAATAGCTTCCACATAGTCTTTTGATTTATCAATAAAATGTGAAATTTTAGTGCAGACATGATCTATTTTTTAATTATAATACGTTAACGTTGCTAGCAAGTTGTTACTTCCATAATCTGACCGATATTACTAGAATGTTCGTTCACCAAGCTCATTATTTGATTAATTGATGTTAATTGATTCCGCAGTTCTGATAAAACTAGACTGTTTTCATGTTCTAAAAACTCAAGTCTCTTATTTTGATCACTGATTTTAAAACGATTTGAAATTCCTAAGCCTAAACTTGCAACAGATCCAAAGATGTTTAGTGCAACAAAAATAAACGGGTTACGTCTTTCAAGGTTATTGTGTCGCACAGTCCACATCAGTAGATCGCGAGCCAGAGCTTCTGCCTCGTCAGTTTTATTTTGCAAGTCGTATGATAACATTTCTGCAACGCCTAATGCTGGTGCAAGCGAACTCTCTGTATTAAAATGAAAATGACGTTGATGCATTTCATTTAATGAAGCAGCGAACCTCGATAGGTTGCTCTTTAGGTTAATAACGTCATCCTCTGGGAGGAAAATCACTTGCATATCTACTTTTATAACTATACTGCATGTGGTAATGAAAACATTTTCTGTTCTCTCTACAATAGTGCCATATTTAAAATCTATAATTTTAGTTTTAGAGCTCTTCCCACACGAAAAAAATGTCTGAACGAACAATATCACTCCTAACAATAAAAGCTCCATTTTGGAAATCTGCAATGAGTAAAAATATATGTAATTACTCCTGTTTTAAGAAAAAAAATGTTTACATACAAATATTATACAAGTTTCCTAGATACAAAAATTTCCCTGACATCCTTCTCCCTTCTTTTAATTTCTTATGTGAGCCAATGGTATGATTCTCTCATCAGTGGGTTAGGATACGTCTTGAACTCTAAATCTATTGGCCGTTACTATTTCTAAAATGTTAAACGGGCCTTCAAACTTTGGTGTCAGTTTGTAATTGAGTCCTTTGCGTACATCTAATTGTATGTATACCTTATCACCCACGGTATATGTTTTAGTTGGCTTCGCTATTTTATCATGATTCCTTTTCATAATGATTTAGGATTCTTCTAGATTCTTTCGAAGGATATTATATCGACTTATGCTTGCATTCATAACATCCTTTAGAGGATTTGATAAATTGGTTGTAGGCCTTAATACATGGAAAGGCGTTCTAGCCGGGGTTCCGTACAGTGCCTCGTGCGGCGACATTTTAATAGATACATGATAAGAGTGATTCAGAGTGCTTAGTACCGCAGGTATGGCAATATCCAAGTTGGGGTCTGAACCCCCTAGTGTAACTCTTAATACATTTATAACCTTCCTCTTCGCTCTTTCCACGAGCCCATTCGACTCCGGGTGATAGATCATGGTATTGATTTTCTTTATGCCAAGGAATTCACACAACGAGTTAAGGAAATGATCATTGAATTCTCCACCCGAGTCAGGAATTATCATGTGTGGAATTCCCTGTTTACAAATATAGCATTCGTAAAACTTCTTAGCGCATTCGATCGCTGTCTTAGTTTTAAGCACTATCAGTTCTGTATATCGAGTCAAAGCATATATAATTACAAAGAGGTGCTTATTTCCTCTGTCTGACTTGTACAACCCTGTTAATAAATCTGAGTGTACACTTTCAAAGGGTTGATTGGGCACGGGATAAGCCCCTAGGCTGACAGGTGTCTTCGTGTGCCCTTTGTTTTCCTGACAAGTGCGACAATGAGCTATGTGCTTTTTTATATCGTATGCCAATAAAACAATGATTTGGCTTTCTGTAACATTATGGAGAACCCCAGGTGGCCATGCAATGGGTTTGCATGCAACCAATTTAGGACAGTGGGTATAAGTGAGATTGGTACCTCTACCTGGTCGTTAGTCACTTGTGGTGTATTGCGGGTTTTCCTTGTCACGGATCTACACAGAATATTATCTTTGATTATATAATTCTGGTGCGTATACTTTATATATTCATTTTCCTTAGGATTTCCGTTCAAAGAATTCATGACTTTTTCTAATTGCTGATCTTTTCTTTGTTCAGTCTGTATGAGTTCAGCGCTCCAGCTTAGATCTTCCTGTTCAGATATAGTTTTAACAATAGGCAGTGATGTCGATATATCTATTAATTCAGCTAATGACTTCGTACAAGATGACGCGGGGTTGCGTAATAATGCGTCAGCAATGATATTTGCATTCCCAGATAAATTCCCGATCGTCGCGCCAAAGTCCTGGATGATCAAATGCCACCGAGTTTGTTTGGGGCTGTGACTAAAGCCTTTAAAGAAGTCAGTTAGGGGCTTATGATCAGTAAGAACCTTGAACGGATAACCTTATATTATGAACTTAAAATGCAGTAGTGAATTAACAATAGCCAGCCCTTCCTAGTCTATTACAGCATATTTACTTTCGGATGGTCTCAGTTTACGTGAATAAAAACCTATCGGGAAAAACTGTTTGTCATATTGCTGAAGCAATACCCCACCTACTCCTAGGTCTGAGGCGTCTGTTGCAATGAAGAATTCCTTACCGAAGTCAGGAAATTTTAAGATAGGAGAACTATATAGTTCATCTTTCAAGGTATCCAACGCCTGTTGATGCTGCTCAGACCATATGAAATCTACTCCCTTCTTCGTAAGATCGGTTAGGGGAGTGGCTATTATTGAATAATTGCGTATAAAATGCCTGTAATACCCACTACACCCCAGAAATTGCTGTATTCCCTTGACATTAGTAGGAATCGGAAAGTTACGGAGAGCCGACACCTTATCTTGGACTACATTAAGACCTTGTCTAGACACCGTAAAACCTAAATAGACTAATTCTGTTTTGAAGAATTCACAATTAATAATCTTTACCATCAAGTTGTGCTTTC
This sequence comes from Palaemon carinicauda, assembly GCF_036898095.1. NCBI lineage: Eukaryota > Metazoa > Arthropoda > Malacostraca > Decapoda > Palaemonidae > Palaemon > Palaemon carinicauda. Next base: position 24,798,915 of record NC_090752.1, read on the forward strand.
TTAGTCTCTGTAGCACTAGTTCCAGTTTACGTAAATGTTCTTCTAAGTTATTAGAAAAGATTACTAGGTCGTCCATATAGGCATGCAATTTGTCCCCTAACAAGTCTCCAACACTATGTTGATCATTCTAGTAAATGTTATGGGAGCACAACGTAAACCAAAAGTCATACGCAAAAATTCATAATGTCCCCTGGCTGTGCTTGAAGGCAGTGTATGGGATACTATCTTCTTCTAATGGTATCTGGTGAAAGCCTTTAAGTAAGTCCAAACTGGTAAAATATTTGTTCTGACCTAGCAAAGATAAAATATCATCAGTACATGGCACTGGGAATCGATCAGGGATCGTTTCCTCATTTAAGCGACGGAAGTCTGCGCAGATACGCAATGTTCGATCTTTTTTCGGTACAACTATTAACGGAAAATTATAAGGGCTGTTCGATTTCCTAATGACTCCTTTTTCTAGCATTCTACCTACTTCATCATTTATCTCATTCTGGAATTTTATAGGGAGTCTGTACGAGGGTACATAAATAACTTTCTGCTTGTCTTTTAACCTTATTTGGTGTTCTATGACATCCATTTTACCTAAGGATCAATCCATAGCGGAGAAAACGTCTTGATATATAGTTAAAAGATCAAAAAATTTCTGTTGAATTTCCTCTTCTTGAATGTCTTTATTGATTTGATTTTTTATAGATTGCAAAAGGGATTCATCCGCAACTGTTTGAGCGTGATTGATCTCAGCAACGGTAAGAATGCGATGTTTATAAACTTCCACATCCAAGATATGTTGATTTTTGTGAATTATTAAAGTGATATTCAAATGATTACAGACTTGAATATTACATTGTTGTTGGGAGCCAACTGTATAAATAGCTTGTGTGACGGAAAATCCGTTAGTTTTCAGAGTGTCGGAAAGGATTGATATTTCCGATCCCGGAGAAGTTTTCTTTACTCGCACTAATATATTCGAAGCTATGACCAGCTTGGTAAATTGCGTGTAAGCTGATATTACAGGTGAACGAGAATTCTGTTGGGTCGCATATATTATTTCTTGATTCATGAGACAAGTGATTGGTTCTTCAACGTACGTTACTGTTTTATTTGTCGTCTTCTTTTTATCCAAAACTGATTTTAAGGTATTAGAAGACTTATAAAATTTCCCTTTGATATACACGCCGTGTTTGGCAGGGGCTAAGGTAATGTTTTGAGTGCCCATAGACGGGTATCCTATAATTACAGCTGGATACATATCAATGTTTTGTACAACGATAAAGGTATCGGCAAACGTGCGCTTAACGACCTTGTACTGAACATGAGTTACTCCTATTACATTTAATTCATTATTTCCTATACCCGAGAGCCTTACTCCGGACTTCTCTATAGGGAAGTTCGAAAATAACAAGTGGTGAGTCCTTGAATCCATGATATTACGTGGACTACCAGAATCAAAAAATAATTTGAAAGAATCGGTGTTCTAAATTTACAGCATATAATGTTGGCCATAAGTCATTTTGGCTTATAATTGTGTGAATTTGTTGCAAATCTATGGGAACCTGCAATGATTTTTTGGATTCGGCCGTGTGTTTCATAGGAAAATCTATTGCCTCACAATGATCTGGTAAATCATTAAATGGATTATTTGATAAAAAAGATGTTGATATGAATGACCCAACATCATTCTCTCCCCCAATGGAGTTAAGTACATGATATTTGCTTTGCTTTGCACATCCTGAAAATTCGTCTGACCTTGCGAGTTCTGGCTAGATGGCCCAGGAACAGAGTTACTTGAAGCACTATTTTTTTGTTTTTGATTTTGAACAGGATTGCCGTTCGCCTGATTCTTCTTATTAAACTGAGTATTCTTCTTTTTATTTCCATAGGGAACTGTTTGTATGTTTTTAGTTTTCTGCTGTTGATTATGCGAGAAGCATCGATTATATGAATGGGTTGAAGTGTTATGAATCGAACAAAATTGCGTCCTACAGTCTACAATCATGTGACCTTGACGTTTGCAATTGTAACAAGTCATCCTTGCAGCTTGATTATTATTAACTACGTTTACTTGTTGTGGTTTAGTTTCATTCTTTGCAAAAACTTGAGTAAGCAAGGGATCAAGGTCAGTACACTTAGACATATGTTTTTTTATCTGTTTATACACATCTAGTTCCGTACTTTCGGGAGTTAGCTTTTTATAAAAACACCGCACTAAGGCTTCAGGGAACATAACTGTCATGCAAGTTAAATACATTAGCCGTAAGAAATTTTTAACGGCGATGTTATCTCCTGTAACCCATGTGGAATTACGTGAATTATCTTGATATTCATTCAGCCGGTCGGCTATGAATGCCGCCCATTCTATAACATTAAGCTGTTTCATCGAGGCTTGATTAAGTACATTTCTTAACACAAAAACTACGTCTAAAGCTTCTTCATCGCATTATATTGCACTTAGCCTAACTTTGAAATCGTCTCATGTAACTGCCTCTTGAAAAGAGACTCCTCTAAGATACGTGCTTGCATCTTCTTTAACAAAGTCTATGAAACTTTTAGCTTCTTGTAATTGTACAGATGGGTCTGTGATGCCTTTTGCATTTTAATGAGCATGTACTGATGAGATCCATGACTCGACGTCCTAAGGCAGGAACCCATTGACCCGACCTTGAAAAGTAACAATGGCTGATCTTGCACTTACTAGAGT
>NC_090752.1:24807507-24817507 GCF_036898095.1 Palaemon carinicauda
AAAGAGTAGTTGTTACTTTTGTTAAAGGTACAGATATATTATAATTGATATTATTGTTCATTAGTAACTGGCTAAGAATATTTGTTACCTTGGTAAAGATAAAAATACATTAAAATTGATATGATTGTTCATTAGTAACTGATTATGAATATTTGTTACCTTGGTAAAGATATAGATACATTAAAATTGATATGATTGTATATATATATATATGGTTCTAGGACAATTGCGTACTAGACGTTTGCGTTCCGGACAGTTGTGTCCCGGACAATTGCGTCCCCGGACAATTGCGTCCCCGGACATATGTGTCCCAGACATTTTCGTACCTGTATGTGTGTTTTACTGATTCTGTAAAGCTTTAGATCGGTACCTTAATCTATACTTTTACACAGTAATTTTATTTATACCTTTATCCACCCTGAAGATGCATATGTTTTAATGGCATCAAATAATTTAGATTCTTACTTCATGCTTTGACAATAATTATACCTTTAGCCATACTGGACACGAAAGGACATATATATATATATATATATATATATATATATATATATATATATATATATATATATATATATATATATACAGAGAGAGAGAGAGAGAGAGAGAGAGAGAGAGAGAGAGAGAGAGAGAGAGAGAGAGAGAGAGAGAGAGAGAGAGAGAGAGAGAGAGATCAATATTAAATTTGCACGTTTTATCATCTTTAAAACTATAAAATTGAAAATTTTTATGCATATGTATATATCATAAATTTTCTATCAGTCTAAAAAGATTAGGTCATATTTTTCTAATAATGACTTAGGATGGATACTTTTGAGCTCAAACCTAAAAGGTATGCATGTTATGAGGAACTCCTGGTAAGAAAGAAAATTTGTTTTCGGAATTGTACTGATCAATCTATTACTGTAGGCGAATAGTGACCATCTTATTTTTCGTTCGAAGAAAATCTAAAAATTAATGAAATTGTACAATATATTATACAAGAAAAAAAAATAGCTTTGCAACTTGCCACTGTGTAACCGGAGTAAATAAAAAAGAAAACTAAGGTTGAACTTCCTTGAATTAAATGTCTCTCTGTTTCTACAGAAATCAGGAATTGTTTTCAAAAGGTCTACGAAAACAGAAAAGTAAAATGATAGTTAAGTACAGTAATTTTCAGTTCTGTACTTCAGTGGTTTTATGCCATATATCTTGTATACAGTAATTAGTAGTTTTGTAATCGAGAGCGATAACATGCATACATACATACTTACATACATATATACATGCACACAGACATACAGATAGACAAAGAATCACTGCCGTATCTTTTAACAAATATTATCTAGTCACTATGAACAAGTACAGGTACGCAAATTGCCGGGACGAAAAAGTCCGGGGACGCAATTGTCCGGGGACGCAATTGCCCGGGACACAACTGTCCGGGACGCAAATGTCCAGTACGTAATTGTCCTACCACCTACATATATATATATATATATATATATATATATATATATATATATATATATATATATATATATATATATATACACTGTATATATATATATATATATATATATATATATATATATATATATATATATATATATATATATATATATATATATATATACATAAATATACACTGTATATATATATATATATATATATATATATATATATATATATATATATATATATATGTATGTATATATATACATATATATATATATATATATATATATATATATATATATATATATATATATATGTATGTATATATATATACATATATATATATATATATATATATATATATATATATATATATATATATATATATATATATGGGGCTTAGATATTCTATTAGGTGCCCCAAAAATACTTTTTTAATATATAGGGCTACAATATTTTATTAGGTGCCCAGAAGATACTTTTTAACTGTTTATATATATATGATACAAATGCAATGTCCTGGAGTCTCTTCAAATACATATATATATGTAGACAATCCCCCCCCCCCAGAGTTTAGTGAAATGGCCACTTTAAAATAGCTCGAAATGTAAATGCATTCAACGCAATAGGAGTGTTGTCTGGACGTGGCAAAACGTTCCTCTGGAGATCCACCTGTTTTTGCCTCAATATACTCCAAGGAAGGATGTTAACGGTGATAAGAATTACCACCGTAACACTGAATGATGCCAGCGACACGTAGAAATGAAGATTCCCCCCTGCAAAAGTCAGTGACAGGTGGTCTATCTCAGCTAGTAGTGTTAACCGATTAGCCACATGTGCGTTGTATGGGAGAGATAAGGATAGGATTGTAGTGGTCCATGTGAAATTCGCGAAGTAGGCCCGTTCCCTGATGATAGTGTTAACTCCTTGGATCGTGTAGTTCGTGGATGTACCGATGCAACCGTCAGCTGCAACGAAGACCTGGGAGTGGGTCGTGGATCCGTCCGGGCATGATACATTGAAGCCGGCCTTTTCGTATTGCATCCACGAGCCGTTGTTCAATCTGTAATTAAACTATTTGTCGTCAAAAAGATAAAGTTGTTTCTGACAATCTTCGTGTGTATGGGAGAGAAAACCGTTTAGCACTATACCTAACTCGCATGAATCCATTGATATATGATGGAATTCAAAGGAGTCAGCTGTATATCTTTATTATTCATGGCTTCTGATTAGTGAGTTAATTTATCTATGTCTCTAATGACCGTATATGTTTCCTTATCAGGGGAAATCAATACGTGTCCTGTCAAACTGGATATTACTGGACTTGAGTTATTCATCATGAAAGTTGGGAATGGTAATATTTTGTATGCTTACCAGGCATCAGAAGAATCAAAGGGAATTGCAATCATGATCCTGTAATCTTCAACGCTTCCTGATATTAAACTATAATAGAATTCTATCTTATGGGCATCTAACAAAGGAACATAACCCATTTTCTTATGTCCGTTCTCCAAAGATAACGTTAGGAAAAAGATGTGGTGATAAAGCACCCTTAGTTCCTAATGTAATAGCTTCCACACAGTCTTTTGATTTCTCAATATACCTTATCACCCACTGTATATGTTTTAGTTGGCTTTGCTATTTTATCATGATTCCTTTTCATTATGATTTGTGATTCTTCTAGATTCTTTCAAAGGATATTATAACCACTTATGTTTGCATTCATATCATCCTTTAAAGGATTTGATAAATTGGTTGTAGGCTCTAATACATGGAAAGGCGTTCTAGCTGGGGTACCGTACAGTGCCTTGTGCGGCGACATTTTAATAGATACATGATATGAGTGATTCAGAGTGCTTAGTACCGCAGGTATGGCAATATCCCAGTTGGGGTCTAATCCCCCTAGTGTAACTCTTAATATGTTTAAAACCTTCCTATTAGCTCTTTTTACTAGCCCAGTCGACTCTGGGTGATAGATCATGGCATTGATTTTCTTTATTCCAGGGAATTCACACAACGAGTTAAGGAAATGATTATTGAAATCTCCACCCGAGTCAGAGATTATCATGTGTGGAATTCCATGTTTACAAATGTAGCACTCGTAAAACTTCCTAGCGCATTTGATCGCGGTTTTATTTTTAAGCGCTATCAGTTCTGTATATCGAGGCAAAGCATCTATAATTACTAAGAGGTGCTTATTTCCTCTGTCTGACTCGTAAAACCCTCTTAATAAATCTAAGTGTATTGTTTCAAAGGGTTGATTGGGCACGGGATAAGCCCCTAGGGTGACAGGTGTCTTTGTGTGCCCTTTGATTTCCTGACACTTGTGACAATTACCTATGTGTTTTTTGTTATATCTGTAAGCATCGTATGCCAATAAAATAATGATATGGCTTTCTGTGATATTGTGGAGTACCCCAGGTGGCCATGCAATGAATTTTCATGTAACCAATTTAGGACAGTGGGTATAAATGAGATTGGTACCACTACCTGGTTGTTAGTCACTTGTGGTGCATTGCAGGTTTTCCTTGTCACGGATCTACATAGAATATTATCTTTGATTAAATAATTCTGCTGCGTATACTTTATACATTTCTTTTCCTTAGGATTCCCGCTCAAGGCATTTATGATTTTTTCTAATTGCTGATCTTTTCTTTGTTCAGTCTGTATTAGTTCAGCACTCCAACCTAGATTTTCCTGTTCAGATACAGTTTTAACAATAGGCATGGATGTTGATACATCTATTAATTCAGCTAATGGCTACGTAAAAGATGACGCTGGGTTGCGTGATAATGCGTAAGCAATGGTATTTGCTTTCCAAGGTAAATACCCGATCCTCGTGCCAAAGTCTTGGATGATCAAATGCCACCAAGTTCGTTTGGGGCTGTGACTAAAACCTTTATAGATGTTGGTTAGGGGCTTATGATCAGTAAGAACCTTGACGGGATAACCGTATAATATGAACTTAAAATGCACTAGTGAATTAACAATAGCTAGCCCTTCCCCTGTCTACTACTGCATATTTACTTTCGGAAGGTTTCAGTTTACGTGAATAAAAAGCTATCGGAAAAAACTGTTTGTCATATTGTTGAAGCAATACCCCACCTACTCCTAGGTCTGAGGCGTCTGTTGCAATGAAGAATTCCTTACCGAAGTCAGGAAATTTTAGGATAGGAGAACTACACAGTTCATCTTTCAAGGTATCAAACACCTGTTGATGCTGCTCAGACCATATAAAATCTACGCCCTTCTTCGGAAGATCGGTTAGGGGAGCGGCTATTATTGAATAATTGCGTATAAAACGCCTGTAATACCCACTACACCCCAGAAATTGCTATATTCCTTTGACATTAGTAGGTATCGGAAAGTTACGGATAGCCGACACCTTATTGTGGACTACTTTAAGACCTTGACTAGACACCGTAAAACCTAAATAGACTAATTCTCTTTTGAAGAATTCACACTTACTAATCTTTACCCTAAAATTATGCAGAGTAAGTCTCTGTAGCACTAGCTCTAGTTTATGTAGATGTTCTTCTAAGGTATTAGAAAAGATTACAAGGTCGTCCATACAGGCATGTAATATGTCCCCTAACAAGTCTCCAAACACTATGTTGATCATGCTAGTAAATGTTATGGGAGCACAACATAAACCAAAAGGCCTACGCAAAAATTCATAATGTCCCCTGGCTGTGCTGAAGGCAGTGTATGGGATACTATCTTCTTCCAATGGTATCTGGTGAAAGCCTTTAAGTAAGTCCAACCTAGTAAAATATTTGTTCTGACCTAGCAAAGATAAAATATCGTCAGTACATGACACTAGGAATCGATCAGGGATCATTTCCCCATTTAAGCAACGGAAGACTACGCAGATACGCTATGTTCGATCTTTTTTCGGTACAACTATTAAAAGAAAATTATAAGGGCTGTTCGATTTCCTAATGACCCCTTCTTCTAGCATTTTACCTACTTAATAATTTATCCCATTCTGGAATTTCATAGGGAGTCTGTACGAGGGTACATAGATAACTTTCTGCTTGTCTTTTAACCTTATTTGGTGTTCTATGACATCCGTTTTATCTAAGGATCCATCCGTAGTGGAGAAAACATCATGATATTTAGTTAAAAGATCAAAAAATTTCTGCTGAATTTCTTCTTGAATGTCTTTATTTATTTTATTTTTTATAGATTCCAAAAGGTATTCATCCGCAACTGATTGAGCGTGATTGATCTCAGTGATGGTAAGAATGCGATGTTTATAAACTTCCACATCCAAGATATGTTGATTTTTGTGAATTACTAAAGTGATATTCAAATGATTACAGACTTCAATATTACATTGTTGTTGAGAGCCGATTGTATAAATAGCTTGTGTGACGGACAATCCATTAGTTTTCAGAGTGTCGGAAAGGATTAATATTTCAGTTCCTGGCAAAGTTTTCTTTACTCGCACTAATATATTCGAAGTTACGTTCAGCTCGATAAATTGCGTGTAAGCTGATATTACGGGGGAACAAGAATTCTGTTGGGTCACGTATATCTTTTCTTGATTCATGAGACAAGTGATTGGTTCTTCAACGTACGTTACTGTTTTATATTTCGTCTCTTTTTTATCCAAAACTGATTTTAAGGTATTAGAAGACTTATAGAATTTTCCTTTGATATAAATGCCATGTTTGGCAGGGGCTAAGGTATTGTTTTGAGTGCCCATAGACGGGTATCCTATAATTGCAGCTGGAAACATATCAATGTTTTGTACAACGATAAAGGTATCGACAAACGTGCGTTTACCGACCTTGTACTGAACATGAGTTACTCCTATTACATTTAATTCATTATTTCCTATACCCGAGAGCCTTACTCCGGACTTCACTATAGGGAAGTTCGAAAACAACATGTGGTGAGTCCTTAAATCCATGATATTACGTGGACTACCAGAATCAGAAAATAATGTGAAGGATCGGTGTTCTAAATTTACAGCATATAATGTTGGTCGTAACTCATTTTGGCTTATTATTGCGTGAATATATTGCAAATCTATGGGAACCTGCACTGATTTATTGGATTCAGCTGTGTGTTTCATAGGAAAATCTATTGCCTCACAATGACCTGGTGAATTATTAAATGGATTATTTGATACAAAAGATGTTGATATGAATGACCCAACATCATTCTCTCCCCCAATGGAGTTAACTATGTGGTATTTGCTTTACTTTGCACATTCTGAAAATTCGTCTGACCTTCTGGCTAGACTTCTGACCTTCTGGCTAGACAGCCAAGGAACAGAGTTATTTGAAGCACTATTTGTTTGTTTTTGATTTTGAACAGGATTGCCGTTTGCCTGTTTCTTCTTATTAAACTGAGGATTCTTTTTTTTATTTCCATACGGAACTGTTTGCGTATTTCTAGGATTCTGCTGTTGATTATGCGAGAAGCATCGATTATATGAATGAGTTAAACTGTTATGAATTGAACAAAATCGCATCCTACAGACTGCAATCATGTGACCTTGACGTTTGCAATTGTAACAAGTCCTCCCTGTCGCTTGATTATTATTAACTACGTTTACTTGTTGTGGCTTAGTTTTATTTTTTGCAAAAACTTGATTAAACAAGGGATCAAGGTCAGTACACTTAGACATGTGTTTTCTTATCTGTTTATACACATCTAGTTCCGTACTTTCGGCCATTAGCTTTTTATCAAAACACTGCACTATAGCTTCAGGTAACATAACTGTCATGCAAGTTAAATACATTAGCCGTAAGAAATCTTTCACGGCGATGTTACCTCCTGTAACCCATGTGGAATTACGTAAATTATCTTGATATTCATTCAGCCGGTCAGCAATGAGTGCCGCCCGTTCTATAACATTAAGCTGAGTCATAGAGGATTCATTAAGTATGTTTCTTAACGCCAAAACTACGTCTAAAGCTTCTTCACCGCCATATATTCCATGTAGCCTAACCTTGAAATCGTCACATGTAACTGACTCTTGGAAAGAGACTCCTCTAAGATACGTGCTTGCATCTCCTTTAACAATGTCTATGAAACTTTTAGCTTCTTGTAATTGTACAGATGGGTCTGTGATGTGTTTTGCGGTTAAATGAGCATCTACTGACGAGATCCATGACTCGACGTTCTGAGGCAGGAACCCATTGACCCGACCTTGAAAAGGAACAATAGCTGATCTTGCACTTACTAGAGTAACCACGGGAGTGGGGTTACTGGGTCCGGGAGTGTGGTTACTTGGTCTGGGATTCACAGGTGGTATCATGTTAACTTTTCCTATCACTACGATTCCTTGCGATCCTATCAAAATATTTATATGAATACACACGTCCACTGCGTAAACGCATATGCACTATACAATAAAGATGTGTTGCAGATGACAATAAATTCCCCCAAAATGATGATATTAAGACAGTTAATGTGATAAAGATATTTCCCGAGAACTTCTGAAAGAAAAGGGAATTAGCACAAAGAGAAAAAAAATTCAGCAGACGAGAATTTGTAATTGAATATAAATTCCTGTAATGAAGGAAGATTAAGATTTCATATAACTTACCCCAGCAATAATGGACGATCGACTCGTGACATAAAACACTTCAGTGATAAAAAACCTGAATGAATAAAGGATGTACTTAGCTCAGTATATATGCGTGAAGATTGTTTTGATCCGATGATGTCACGTCCTCTCTCTCTCTCTCTCTCTCGTTTGTAGGAAGAGTGTAGCTGGCGTGATGATCTTCGACTTAGCTTCTTGTCGCGCATTGTTTATTCAATGATATGCTTCTTGAATATATGTGATGAAAGTCTTTCACTAAACTTTCATATAGATACTAGAATTCGTCTCGATGAAGGACATTTCTTCGTATTCTTAGGATGTTTACTGATGCTTGTTGATTGAAGATCCTGTTTCCTCAGTTTATATCTGATTTATAGCTGATATTCGATGATTTCATTACTTCGGTAGACGTAGATACTTCGTTGTAATTGTAGATTCATTACTGTCGTAAAACTGCTGATTGTTACTGTTGTAACCACTGCCACAAATTGTTAGAGTACGAATGTTGTACGTACACATTGTGGTTCCATCCTCATGTCTCTTCAATGTGATAAAGAAATATTAGACTTGTAGGTTTCTTTTTTTAATAAGTCCAAAGTTTTAAGTTAACTTTAAACAATTTATTGATAGCTCCATCACTGAGTGATGGAAGGTTTGGTCGGATGACCATTCAGTATGAAAAGATGAATAGAACTGATTTACAATAGGCTGGCGTCTAAGCGTTTTATATAAATACAAAGTGAAATGATCACGTAGCCTTGTGGTCAGAAGTCAGGTGATTCCGGTAGGGCTCAATAGGTCAACTGCTTCCCACGGGAGGCGTTGTGACTTGTTTACAAGACATACATAAATGTTTACTCATGCAATGCTTTCCAAGCATTGCTTAGCATGGTCTAGTTTCACATCCTGTTATGGCGCTGTTGCTACACTCCTAATTCACCATTGACCCCTTGGGTCATGGATTTATTAATGTATACATTACAAATGCATTCTTTCATTCTTCCACGCCTCAACTCGCCCCCTCCGACCTCGCTCTCAACATTAGCATACCCACTGATGCCTACACCCACCTCCACAATTCTCAACTTGAAATCTTCCATTCAGAACTTCTCCACACTCACACAGTTTTTGACAAACATGGTATTTATCACTATAGTAAAACCATGGGGGCCCCATTGCTCGCCAGATTCAGAAACCTGCTACTAGACTGGTTGGAAGTCAGGAAATAAACATTCGCCAAAATGGAAAAAAATTGGCCTTCGCCAAATGTCCACCAGCCCACGGTCATCCCCCTTATACATCGTCCTAAGGGAAGATGGCTATTGGACTCCATGTAGGGATTACAGGCATTTGAATTTGCATACAGAACCAGATCATTACCCACTTCCAAACATCACCTAACTGACCTCCTCCTACCTGCGCAAAACTAAGCTTTTTTCCATGCTTGACCTCCTGAAGAGGAATTATCAGATGCCCATGTACCCAAAAGACATCCCAAAGACTGTCATCACCACTCCAGTACATGTACTTTCAATTACTCCTGTTTTAGCCTTCATAATACTGGGACCACTTTTCAGTGTCTTATGGATGTCATCTTAGGGGACCTCCCTTTCTGTGAACGACATACTTATGTTCTCTTACTCCAAAAAGAAGTAACTCTTCACCTAGGGATCGGGCTAGACCACCTACGACAGAATGGTCTTTCTTTCCGGTATGACAAGTGTACCTTTGGCACCTATGAATTATCGTTCTTAAAGCTCCGCATCACTCCTGAAGGAGTCCACCTCATCCCTGAGAAGGTAGCAGCTCTTTTGAGCTTCCACATGCTCTCATTCATTAAAGCACTGCAAGATTTCTTGGGCGTGATCATCTATTATCCCAGTTTCCTGCTAGCCATCACCGACCCTCTTGGCCCCCCTGTGCATCTCCCTCAAGGGCAAGGCAAAAGACCAGAAATGGTGTCCTCTGCAAGAGGCGGCCTTCTGCAACGCAAAGAAT
>NC_090752.1:24825007-24840007 GCF_036898095.1 Palaemon carinicauda
CCAAACAAATCGTAGACCCTTTTGTACAATTACAAGAAGCTAAAAGTTTTATAGATTTTTCTAAGGGGGATGCGAGTGCGTATTTAAGAGGTGTTTCATTTCAAGAAGCAGTTACCAGGGATGATTTCAAAGTTAGGTTACGCGCGATCTATGGGGGTGAGGAAGCCTTGGATGTAGTATTAACGTTACGAAATACACTTAATCAAGCCACTATGAATCGGCTTAATGTTATTGAGAGAGCAGCTCTTATAGCTGATAGGCTTAACGAATATCAGGACATTTTAGGTCATTCCACTTGGGTTACTAACGATAACATCTCCATGAAAGATTTTTTACGATTAATGTATTTAACTTGCATGACACTTATGTTGCCTGAAGCTTTAGTGCGGTGTTTTGATAAGAAGTTAACGCCTGCAAGTACGGAATTGGATGTCTATAAACAGATAAAGAAACACATGTCCAAGTGTCCAGATCTCGATCCCGTGTTAACTCAAGTTTTTGCAAAGAATGAAACAAAGCCACAAACAGTGAACGTAGTTAGCAGTCCAGTAGCGGGAATGACGTGTTATAACTGCAAACGTCAAGGTCACTTAAGCGCAGACTGCAGAACGAAATTTTGCTCGATTCACAACACTGCAACACATTCATATAGTCAATGTTACTCGCGTAAGACACAACAATATCCCAGAAATACACAGTCAATTCCACAGTCAGTTCCATATGGAAATAAAAAGAAAAATCCTCATTTTAACAATAAGAAGAAACAACCAAATGTCAATGCAGTTCAGAGTCCAAAACAAACAAACACTTCTTCAAATATCGCTGAGCCTGGGTCGTCAAACCAGACCTCGCAAGGTCAGACTAATTTTCAGAATGTGCAGAGCAAAGCAAATACCACGTAGTTAACTCTAGAGCGGAAGAGAGTGATGTTGGGTCAAGGTCATTCATGTCAACATCAATAGTATTGAATAATCAATTTAATGTTTTATCAGATAATTGTGAGACAATAGATTTTCCTATGAAACACACGGCCGAATTAAGTAAAACAGTGCATGCTCCCGTAGATTTGCAACGAATTCATACAATAATAAGCCAAAATGACTTACGGCCAACCTTATATGCTGTAAATTTAGAACACAAATCCTTTACGTTATTTTTTGACTCTGGTAGTCCACGTAATATCATGGATTTGAAGACACATCATTTGTTGTTTTCGAACTTTCCAATTGAAAAATCCGGAATTAGACTTTCGGGTATAGGAAATAATGAATTAAATGTCATAGGCATAACTCATGTTCAGTTCAGAGTCGGTAATCGAACGTTTGCCGATACATTTGTTGTTGTAAAAAACATTAATATGTATCCAGCTGTAATTATAGGATACCCATCTATGGGAAATCAAAACATTATCTTAGCCCCTGCCAAGCACGGCATGTATTTCAAAGGGAAATTCTATAAGTCTTCTAATACCTTAAAATCAGTTTTGGATAAAAAGGAGACGACAAATGTAACCGTAACGTACGTTGAAGAACCAATAACTTGTCTCACTAATAAAGAAATAATATACGCGACCCAGCAGAATTCTCGTTCACCCGTATGATCATCTTGCACGCAATCTATCGAACCAAACCTACCTTCGAATTTAATAGTGCAAATAAAGAAAACATTACCGGGATGTGAAATATTAATCCTTTCCGATACTTTGAAAACTAATGGATTGTCTGTCACACAAGCTATTTATACAGTAGGCTCACATCAACAATGTAATATTGAAGTCTGTAATCATTTAAACAACACTTTAGTAATTCACAAAAATCAACATATCTTGGATGTAGAAGTTTATAAACATCGTATTCTTACCGTTGCTGAAATCAATCACTCTCAATCAGTTGCGGATGAATCCCTTTTGCGATCTATTAAAAATAAAATCAATAAGGACATTCAAGACGAAGAAATTCAGCAAAAAATTTTTGAACTTTTAACTAAATATCATGATGTTTTTTCCACTACGGATGGATCCTTAGGAAAAACAGATGTGATCGAGCATCAAATAAGGTTAAAGGACAAGCAGAAAATTATCTATGTACCCTCATACAGACTCCCTATGAAATTCCAGAATGAAATAAATGATGAAGTAGGTAAAATGCTAGAAGAAGGAGTCATTAGGAAATCAAAGAGCCCTTATAATTTTCCTTTAATAGTTGTACCGAAAAAAGATCGAACATGGCGTATCTGCCATGTACTGACAATATTTTGTCTTTGTTAGGTCAGAATAAATATTTTACCAGTTTGGACTTACTTAAAGGCTTTCACCAGATATCATTAGAAGAAGATAGTATCCCATACACAGCCTTCAGCACAGCCAGGGGACATTATGAATTTTTAAGGATGCCTTTTGGTTTACGTTGTGCTCCTATAACATTTACAAGAATGATTAACATGGTGTTTGGAGACTTGTTAGGGGATATATTGCATGCCTATATGGATGATCTTGTAATCTTTTTCAACACCTTAGAAGAACATCTACGTAAGTTAGAACTAGTACTACAGAGATTAAGACAACATAACTTAAGGGTAAAGATTAGTAAGTGTGAATTTTTCAAAACAGAATTAATATATTTGGGTTTCATGGTGTCAAGCCAAGGTCTTAAAGTAGTCCTTGATAAGGTGTCGGCTATACGTAATTTTCCCATACCTACTAATGTCAAGAGAATACAGCAATTTCTGGGTTGTAGTGGATATTACAGGCATTTTATACGCAACTATTCAATAATAGCCGCTCCTTTAACTGATCTTACGAAGAAGGGCGTAGATTTCATATGGTCTGAGCAACATCAACAGGCGTTTAATACTTTGAAAGATGAACTGTGTAGTTCTCCTATCTTAAAATTTCCTGACTTCGGTAAGGAATTCTTCATTGCAACAGACGCCTCAGACTTAGGAGTAGGAGGGGTATTGCTTCAGCAATATGATAAACAATTTTTCCCGATAGCTTTCTATTCTCGAAAATTGAGAACTTCCGAAAGTAAGTATGCAGTAATAGACAAGGAAGGGCTAGCTATTGTTAATTCGCTAGTGCATTTTAAGTTCATAATTTACGGTTATCCCGTTAAGGTTCTTACTGACCATAAACCACTAACAGAGTTCTTTAAAGGCTTCAACCACAGCCCTAAACGAACTCGGTGGCATTTGATCATTCAAGATTTTGGCGCAAGAATCGGGTATTTACCTGGGAAAGCAAATATCATTGCGGATGCATTATCACGCAACCCCGTGTCATCTTGTACGGAGCCTTTAGCTGAATTAATAGATATATCAACATCCATGCCTATTGTAAAAACAATATCTGAACAAGAAGATTTAGGCTGGAGCGCTGAATTGTTACAGACTGAGCAAAGAAAAGATCAGAAAATAGAAACAATTATAAATGCTTTGAAAGGCAATCATAAGGAAATGGAATATATAAAGTATAAGCAGCAGAATTATATAATCAAAGATAATATTCTGTGTAGGACTGTGACAAGGAAAACCCGCAATACACCACATGTAACTAACGACCAGGTAGTAGTACCAATCTCACTTATTTCCACTGTCCTGAATTGGTTGCATTCAAATCCATTACATGGACACCTGGGGTTCTCATTAATGTCACAGAATGCCAAATCATTGTTTTATTGGCATACAATGCTTACAGATATAAAAAGACACATAGCTAATTGTCGCACATGTCAGGAAAACAAAGGGCATACGAAAACACCTGTCAGCCTCGGAGCTTATCCTGTGCCCAATTAACCCTTTGAAAGAATACATTTAGATTTGTTAACAGGATTTTACGAGTCAGACAGAGGAAATAAGCACCTCTTAGTAATTATAGATGCTTTAACTCGATATACAGAACTAATAGCGCTTAAAACTAAAACTGCGATTGAATGCGCTAGGAAGTTTTACGAGTGCTACATTTGTAAACATGGAATTCCACACATGATAATCTCAGACTCGGGTGGTGAATTTAATAATCACTTTCTTACCTCATTGTGTGAATTCCTCAACATAAAGAAAATAAATACCATGATATATCACCCAGAGTCGAATGGGCTAGTGGAAAGAGCAAATAGGAAGATATTAAATATATTAAGGGTAACACTAGGGGGATCAGACCCCAACTGGGATATTGCAATACCGGCGGCACTGAGTACTCTGAATCATTCATATCATATATCAATTAAAATGTCACCGCATGAAGCATTGTATGGTACCCCAGTTAGAACGCCTTTCCATGTATTAACGCCTACAACTAATCTATCAAATCCTTTAAAAGAATGTATAAATGCAAGTATAAGTCGATATGATATCCTTCGAAAGAATTTAGAAGAATCACAAATCATAATGAAAAGGAATCATGATAAAACAGCGAAACCAACTAAAACATATACCGTGGGTGATAACGTATATATTCAAATCAATGTACGAAAAGGGCTCAATTATAAACTAACACCTAAGTTTGAAGGCCCATTTAACATTTTGGAAACATTAACGGCCAATAGGTTTAGAGTTCAAAACGTATCCCAACCCACGGATGAGAGAATAGTACCATTGGCTCACATAAGAAATTAAAAAGAAATGAGAGGAAAAGAAGTGAGGGAAATTTTTTTTTTTTATTTTATGTGATTAAAAGTTTTCTTTTTAATACAGGAGTAATTACATATATTTTTCTCGTTACAGGTTTCCAAGATGAATTTTTTGTTGTTGGGAGTGATATTGTTCGCTCAGACATTTTTCTTGTGTGGGATGAGCTCTAGAACTAAAAGTATAAATTTTAAATATGGCACTATAGTTGAAAGACAAAAAGACATTTTTATTACATCAAGCAACGTAATTGTAGAAGTGAATATGCAAGCAATTTTTCTTCAAGAGAATGATGTCACTAGCTTAAGAACCGCCATTTCAAGGTTTTCTGCCTCATTGGATGAGTTGCATAGAAGACATTTTCATTTGACTACAGAGAGTTTGCATGGATCAACATTAAAAGTTGCAGAGATGCTATCTGATGACTTGAAAAATAAGACTGACGAGACAGGATCTTTGGCTTATGACCTTTTGATGTGCACTGTAGGACACGAACATAAAGAAAGACGAAATCCGTTTATTTATGCTGCATTAAGCATCTTTGGGTCTGTTGCAAGTTTAGGTTTAGGAATTTCCAATCGTCTTAAAATTAGTAATCAAAATAAGAAAATTGAGTTCTTGACTCATGAAGATGAATTGATTATGTCAGAACTAAGGAATCAGTTAGCTTCAATCATTAAATTATGGATTTAGTAAATGAACATTCAAATAATATCGTTCAGATTATGGAAGTACAGGATTTGTTGGCAACATTAACGTATTATGATTCAAAGATAGATCACATACATAACAGAATTGCACATTTCATTGAGAAATCCAAGGATTATGTAGAAGCTAACACGTTAGCAACTAAAGGTGTACTGTCGCCCCATTTGTTGCCTATAAGTTACATAAAGTTAATTCTGGAGAACGGAAGGGATAAACTAGGCTATGTTCCTTTGTTAGACGAACATAGGTTAGAATTTTATTACAGCCTAATTACAGTAAACGTAGATAACAACAAAATTATGATTACAATTCCCTTTGATTCTTCTGATGCCTGGCAATCTTACAGGATATCACCATTTCCGACTTTCATGACGAATCACTTAAATCCAGTAATATCCAGTTTGACAGGACACGTATTGATTTCCCCAGACAAGGAAACATATACGGTCATTAAAGACTTAAATCAATTAACTCACTGTTCAGACGCAATGAATAGAAAAATATGTACAGCTGACTCATTTGAATTCCATAAAAACTTAATGGATTCATGCGAGTTAGGTATAGTGCTAGACGGTGCTCTCTCCCATACAAGTGAAAATTGTCTGGATAAGCTTTATCCCTTTGACAATAATGAGTTTAATTGCAGACTGAACAATGGCTCGTGGATACGATACGACAAGGACGGCTTCAATGTATCATGCCCTGACGAATCCACGTCCTTCACCCACATCTTCGTCGCAGCAGATGGTTGTATCGGGACTTCCCCTAATTCCATGGTGACTGGTCTACGGACACTCATCAGAGAACGAGCCTACTTCGCGAACTTCACGTGGACCTCTACAATGCCAGCACTCCCTCTCCCGTATAACAGACATGTTGCAAAGCGGTTGATGAAGCTTACCGAAAGGGACCACCTGTCACCGACTTATAAGGAAATCCTTCACCCCATACTACTAGCAGGTCTGGCATTCACGGTGGTGATATTTATCGCCGTGAACATCCTTGTTTGGCGTAGGTTACGGCACAGCATGCAGCTACAAAGGAACGTTTCGCCTAGTCCCGACAATACTCCGTAGTTGATTCAGTTTAAAGCCGTTTGAGTGGCCACCTCATTCGCTAAAGGAGTAAATTGTCGGGAAGTGTTTGTAAGAAAAGCTGTTAGTACGCTAGTAATATGTAATTGAAGAAATTTTCTACATTTGCATTGTTAAAAATACATTTAAAACAACATTTAAAAAAAAAAAAAAATATAAATAATTTTTTCTCTCGGCATCTAATAAAAATATATAAGCCGGAATGTTAAAAAGAAAAGAGAAAAAAAAAATATATAACAGAATCTATGGGCATCTAATAAAATATATCAGCCCTATATATAAATATATATATATATATGTACGAAACCGTGGTACGTGTACGTACCAGGAATTCGTGTTTGTGCACTAAAAAATTGAGTATTATGTTAATATATGTTTCTGACAAAGGTAACAATTATTCTTTAACAAGTTACCGAATCATATGTAAGTCAGTAGCTTTTTTTGGTACCATATAATCATTTGCTAGCAATGTACCATATATATGATCTTTATTTTATCATGCATTTTTCTTTTTGCTTTGGTAATATCTTTTTCATATGCATTATTGTTATTATTTTTTAATGTGCCTATTTGGACATTCGTCCTCGTTTGATTATGGCTAAAGTTAAACAAAGAATAATACATATGTCCAGTCACATCTAGTAACCATGTTTTGGCTTGTTAAATTTTTGTGAAAAAATTGAGATAGCTGGCCGAGCTTATGTAATAATTAAAATAGTTAATATTACATGTTTAAAACACATGACGTAATATGTCATGTTGGATGAAGGTGCTAGCCGTGGGACTTGCTGTAGTCATTCAAATCATAAACAGGACGTACAATGCAGCCTCGACAATGTGACATTTTTCTTAAGCATCAACACCTTGCATCAGCGTGTGAAAGTTTGTGACGTCACCGGTTGCAGGTGTCTTCCGAGGTTGTGACGAAACTTATATAAACTAAGCATACGATATCTGTGATATCGATAAGTTAGTCAGTTCATATCTATACTTCACCAGAATTAGTCATCTGACCAACCCAGCTCCCTCCAGTGATGGAGATGTTTAACTCTGTTGTTTTTAGAGAATAAATACTTTTTAAAGCTAATATGATGTATTCTGTTATCCAGTTATACACATCTGAAACAACACATACTCAATGTGTGCTTATAAAAGTAGCACACCAATACATGGACGAATTTCAAACGCACACAAGTGAAATTACACATGCACAGCTGAGTGAAGATAACCAAATCGTAGTTCGAAAGTTGGCAAAACTCCAGGCAAGTTTTAGGCCTTTTGATGATCAATGGCCTAACGAAGGGTTTCAATCGATTGAAGTGTTTTTGAGAGACTTTGAAGTAGTTACATATGGGTGGTCGGAAAGAGAAAAAGCTTTTCTAGTGATTAGATTGCAGAAAGATGTTGACTGTACGAAAGTTTAAGAAGTTATACTGAAATAAAACGATGTTTAATTGAGAAGCAATCTTTTGCCTGATGCGACAAAGGGAGACCTAAAAGAAAATTACAAACCCCAAATACGAGAAGGTGAATCCGTTCTTAGTTTTGGAACTCACATTTTTCGGGATTGCGATTCGTTTGCTACCTGGAGTGCCAATCTCCCAGAAGGTGATAAAAAAGCAATTGCCCATAAACATTCGCAGATTGGTAAACCTGTATTTATGTTGAAGAATTATTTTATATACTAATTCTGTAGAAAATTTTATAAAATTGTGTATATATATATTTATTTATGTTCATATTTGTTTCATCCTTGAAACCCCCTTTTTGCCATACAAAGCAAAATCAAAAAGAAATACTGGGAGTTTCAAGGATAATATGCTTAGTCCATAGATGGCTCTGCTGGCTGTATTTTAATATTTGCAGTTCCTGATTCCATCATCCTTGGGAAAAACTTTTCACCTACTGGTAATGAGGGAAGAGTGAGGAGGCGGATCAGTTATTGGCCATATTGGACATATCGGAGATTGGATATTGGACATATTGGATATATTAGATAATATTTTCTTCGAGTGTAGAAGTGCCATGAAGATGGAGTAGCACTTCATTCTGAAGCCACCTCCCCTGCAATTGCTTATCACGAGTGCTACCATGAAGAGTGCAATATCATGATTTCTGAATACATAGTTCTCAACAGTGGGATCTTCTGCTGCTCTTCAATTTGAATTGGGATTTTAAGGATATGGCCTACCAACCCCGTAAGTTTCCTATGATTTTGTGGCATATGGTTCAACTTTGGTTAGGGGGTTATATTATTTGGAATGAATATTAATTATTCAAGTCTTCAACCGTAATTATAAATTTTCTATGGATTGTAAGCTCATTATAAAATTACTAGTGATATTTCTAGCTTAATTCTAAATCATTGTTTTGTGCATAGAATAGCCTAGTGGGTGTTCAGATTTGCTTAAATCGATATACCGTGTAAGATTCTATTTTCCTGAGTTTGTTTTTTCATATTTAATTTAATATTACTTAACCTAGGATTTTAGTGAGCCTAATTTTTTCATTTGTTACTAGGCTAGGCTACTTGTGCTTGCTGGAAGGTAGCCTAGTATCATCGGCTTCAGTTATCTACCTGGTCTTAGCAAATTTATTAGAATCCATAGTTTTCAAAAACAGGCAAGAGTTGAGTGGGTTCTACCACAGGCAGTCACTAGTGATTGAGGATTCCACTTCAACCATCAGAGTTCCATTGCTTTGCCATATTTAATATTTATTCAATATAAATAAAGAATCTAATATTTTTAATTTTGAAGTTTCTTTATCCAATATTGACATTAAAGTTATTGTTACTCTGCTCTCGCTGGTCTTGTTATAAATTTACATTCTGTTTTTCATGTTTTTGAAAATTTATGTGGTTATTTGTTTGATAACAATGGCTCGTTAGCACATGTAGTGAGCGCGATACAATACATAATAGACAGGTTGCCAAAAGAAAAAATGGCTGGGAATAAATGACCCGATTCCGAGAAGTTGGCATACATGAGAGGGACTCTGAAACCCCTGGGGGGGGGGGGGGGGCAGTGTGTGCTAGAATGCAGTCAGTGATTAGAGCTTTCAGATTCTGGCAGTGTGGGGGAGAGGGGTACCAACAAGTGGAGTGCCTCACCCAAGGATCCCCCATTGTTACACTTGTCAGGGCTACGGTCCTCTATCTCCAGAGTGCTCAGCAAAAAACGCCCAGGGCTGTGGCACACGCACTCCTCCCCCCACCCAACATTCTAGGAAAAGCAAACAGAGGAAGAGGAACACGAGGCAGTTCAATGACACCCCCCCCCCCCCGACACCACAAGATGTAGCCTAGTAAGCAGTGACGATGCACATGACAGAGCAGGAACTGGGACTTCCATCGGTACCCCCGACCTCATCCCCACAGCACTAAGGAGCAGCAGCATTGCAGCTGAGATCATTAGCCTGTGCCCCATATCTCGTAAGGGCCATCTAGGAATGTTAGCAGTTAGGATCGACCTGCACGATAAATCCATTCGAGCGCTGATTGACACAGGAGCCAGTGTTCACTGATTGAAAAAAGATTCTCATCAATCCCACTACCATCGGCGGCATCAATCATTTTTGACACGCCAGGAGAAAATAAACTACACATAAACCAAAGAACAATTGTCAAATTTAAGGTGGAGTCACTGAAGTTTACACATAATTTTTTTGTCTTACCCCCCTTGGGAATTCCAGGAATCGAGGCTATTTTGGTAATTGATTTTATTTCTAATAATCAACTTTGCATTTTGGGTGGAAAAGATGCAATAACAGTAAAAGCAAGAGGGTACATTTTGCCAATAGCAATTCATGAGACAGTAAGGGCGTGTGCGGGCTCGGAGAGACATTTAAGTAGGGTAACAGCTGTACCTGAGAGAAGAGAAGTGTCGCCTCCTCAGACCCTTACGAGCATATCAGTGACCCGTGTCACCATCTTGCAGAAGGAACCAAGGTCGTTGTTAAGCCCCATCAGATCTGATATAACGATAGTTAATTTGTCAAATAAAAAAATTGATTTAGGAAGTGATTCTGTGTGTGAATTAGAGTTATGTGAAATTGCTTATAATGGGATGTTGGGAGCCACAACTCCAGCCTGCACAGACAAACACACTCAGAATTTGATTATCCAAGCACGAAAATTATGTCCGTCAGAATATCATCATGTAGATAGTTACATTGTCAATAATTATTCCGATGTGATTGCAATTAGAGATGATCTACCTGGGAGGATTGATTGATTTCCCTTTAGCATTGAAACTGGGCAGGCGGAGCCGATCAGGTCAAGGCCTTATAAGGTACCCACTCATTTCCAGGGAGAGATAGAAAGGGGAATTAAGAAATCAAGGGAACAAGGGATAATCAAGGAGAGTGAGTCTACCTGGCCTTTTCCAATTGTAGCTGTTAGGAAAAAGAATAGCTCGTTAAGATTGTGTGTTGATTATAGGAAGTTAATTGCAGTTACTAAGGATATTTCATTTCCATTGCCCTCGATCGAAGAATTACTTATGAAAGTATGAGATAGTAAATATTTTACAACCGTTGATTTAAAATGTGGATACAATCAAATACCAATTCAGGAAGACAGTAAATGTAAAACGGCATTTATAGCTAACGCTCTATTTCAGTTTAATTTCTTTCCTTTTGGTGTTAAAAATATTAGGAATGATGGCGGTTTTGTCGCCCTTAATTGGCCATAATGTTCCTGTTTTTTTAGATTTTATCACAATTACAGGGAAAACGGCAGAAGAACATAATAATATTCTTAAAGTTTTAGAAGCATTACGACGTAATGGTATGAAAATGAATTTGTCAAAGTGCTAGTTTTTCTGTAAACAGGTTGAATTTTTAGGCCACATGATTACCCCAGAAGGTACCCCAGAAGGTATCCTACCCTGCCCAAGTAAAGTAGCGGCTATTAGAGATTTCCCCAAGCCAAGTAACTCTAAGGAAGTAGCTGGGTTCCTAGGGCTTGCTTGGCATTACCGTAAATTCTTAGGCGGTTTTGGAGAGATAGCGAGACCCTTAGATGCTTTAAAAAAACAAAAAGTAATAAATTGGGGAGGGGAAGAAGAAAGGGCCTTTAACCATTTAGAAGCTGCCCTAACTAGCAATGAATTACTTGCATATCCTACACTTGATCGCCCGTTTTTAGTGACAACAGATGCGAGTAGCGCAGTTTCTAGAGAAGATGATAAAGACAAAGAGCGACCCATTTTTTTTTTTGGCTTCTCGGGTTTTAAAAGGGGCAGAAAAGAATAAAAGTATATTCGATTGAGAGCCTTTGGATATTCTTTGGGTTCTAGAGAGGCAGCGATTCTTTTTATTAGGTCAGTCGATTTAGTTGCAAAGTGATCATCGCCCCTTACGTGATTTGTTTTATAAAAATTATTTGACCTCTCAACAAGTGAGATGGATTGAGAGATTGTTAGAGTTTAATATAAAGGGTTTTCACCACATAGAAGGTAAAGCTAACAAGGTAGTGATGCTCTCTCAAGTGGTGCAGTAATAGGAGCAATAACTAGGTCGCAAAAGAGGAACGAAGAACGTAACCAAAATATTGAAGACCCCAATCAAACTAGAGAAAATAGAGTTTGTGATGGGAATTTTCCCGATGAGTAGTCAGAAGACAGACAGAGAGAGAGAGAGAGAGAGAAAGGAGAGAAAGAGAGAGAGAGAGAGAGAGAGAGAGAGAGAGAGAGAGAGAGAGAGAGAGAGAGAGAGAGAGAGAGATAGAGAGAGAGAGAGAGAGAGACGAGTGAAGCAGGTGAATATATGTGGGTGGCCGAGGACATGACCATGAGTGTCCAGAATGAATGCCCTGATGATGCAGGTTTTATTGACTTTGGAGGTTGGGACATAAAAGAAATATGAGAGGGACAGAAAAAGAGGAATGGATGGAAATAGTGCGAGCAGTGATTTAAGGGGAATCCGAGATTTATCTGTCATTTCTGAATGTGCCTCGTGAGAATCTTTTTATAGAAAAGGATATCTCATATTGTGCTTAAAAGAAGAGGGGATGGAAATTATGTGCACAGGTAGTTCTTCCTCCCTTTTAAATTATGGAGCCATCCACATAGTACATGCAAGTCCATATACAGGGCATTTATGGATTGATAGAGCATTTAGGAGAGCACATGAATCCTCCTTTTGGTTAGAAATGAAAAAAATCTATAGTGAATTATATAAAAGGTTGTCATGCTTGTAACTCTTTCAAAGAATATAAAAACACTGTTCAGTAAGCTAGAAAGTGGCCTGTGACTCCTATTAAAGTTTATAGATTGCATATGGATGTGGTAGGACAATTTCCTACTATTTTAACATGATATAGGTATATATGTGTATTTCTGGAAGCATTTACTCGGTACACTCATAGTTACGCAATGTTGGATAAATCGGCAAATTCATTAGCCCAGGCACTGTGCTCTTTCATTACTTGGTTTGGTTGCCCTAAAATTCTGATAAGTGATAATGGTCTTGAGTTTATAAATAAGGTGGTGAAATCAGTCACGCAATTGATGAAAATTGAACACTTTTCAGTGACCGCATATAGGCCTTCAGCAAAGGGTTTAGTAAAATCGCATAATAGGGAAGTAGTGCGAATTTTACGTTACTTAGTGGGTGATGACCCCCTTTATGGGCACGCCATACTTCCTACCCCTGAGCTAGCTTTGAACATTGCGTATAATTCTTAGCTCAGGGACACGCCTTTCTTTTTGGTGTATGGACAGGAACCTGTGTTACCATATACGGTACTCATAATTATTCAACTGAGCAATACTGTGTATATTTATTAAACCTGTTGAGGAGAGTAATGAGCACCATTGAAAAGGTTTTAAAAAAGAGCTAATGGAAATCACAGCTCAAAGTATGATGGTCGCTTCAAAACCACTCCGGTAAAAGTATTTGTGGGTTATCGTGTGTATTTGAAACGATTACAACCTAGGAAACACAAACTCGAGCCAGCGTATTTGGGTCATTACCGAGTAAAGATGGTTAAATCTAACAAAGTTGTGATACAAAACATTATTAATGGCGCAGTGTCTGAACATCATCAGGCACAATTACATGTGGTGCCTGAAGAGGTAGTTTTCAAAAGTGTTCCTCCTTACCCCTGGAAACGTGATATCCCTCTAGTTGATGAGTAGAATTTTTTTTCCCTTTGCTGTTGTTGTTGTTTGAACAGACCTCATTTCCTTTTTTGCCGTGTTTTAAATAAATTTAATGATAACAATGTGTTCTTATGTTGATGCTTACTGTATATGTAAAATGTTGTGGTAATTTTGTTGAGTGTGGCAATATGTATACCATTGCTGAGGGAACCTGAAAACACTTAGCCAATTTACGCTACCACCTTGTGAAAGGAAACTAATTGCTCCTCGGAAAGATATCTTCGTTTCTATTCCATATCTGGGGCCCCAGTTTTAAAATACGAAATCATTGCAGTAAAATTGTGCGTGAATTTTATCCTCAGGTGTCATTGAAGATCGTGTTTTCCCCCTCAAATGCTATGAGCAAATTTTTCAAATTTAAGGACCGGGTCATAGATGATCTTTGTTCGGGTGTCATATACAAATATAAGTGTGATCGCTGTAATGCATCGTATATTGGAAAAAGTGAAAGACATTACTGTGCAAGATTGTCTGAGCACTTCGGTCGTTCACCTAGAACGGGTAATTATATGGCAAAACCACCCCATTCAGCCATCAGAGACCATTCCGTAAGTGAGAACCACCCAATGTCCAAGGGAAATTTTTCCATCCTAGCCACTTGCAGAGTAACCTCAATTTAGTAATAATGGAGGCACTATTCCAACACAAACTGAAGCCAAACCTGGGCCGGGCAACGTATGAATTAAATTGTGTTTAATTTTATTTCATGTGAGTTTATAGCGCTGGCGCTTTGATCTTTTATTTTGTATTTAGATTGATTTTATAGTTTTATTTTAATTTCTTATTTTATTTAATAAAGTTTTTGTATGTTCATTTTAAATTGTCTGTTTTAAATATTCATCATATTATGTTTTAACTCATACAATGCATCCTATTTTAGGCTCTGATGATGGAAATAGATTTTCCGAAAAGTGAGAAATAAAGATGTATACCATAAACCTGGTACTATTATTCATATATATATATATATATATATATATATATATATATATATATATATATATATATATATATATATATATATATATATATATATATGTATACATGCATATATATATATATATATATATATATATATATATATATATATATATATATATACACACATATATATATATACATATATATATGTATATATATATATATATATATATATATATATATATATATATATATATATATATATAGATATAGATATGCATGTATATATGTATATATATATATATATATATATATATATATGTATATATATATGTATATATATATATATATATATATATATATATGTATATACACGCATATATATATATATATATACAGTATATATATATATATATATATATATATATATATATATATTTATATATATATATATATATATATATATATATATATATATTTATATA
>NC_090752.1:24845007-24879640 GCF_036898095.1 Palaemon carinicauda
CAGCAAGGTAATGATCGACAATGCGGTACCGTTACCAACGACGAAAAAAGGTTATATACATATATATATATATATATATATATATATATATATATATATATATATATATATATATATATAAACCTTGATGTGTGCAGTGACTAGATACCCGGATGCCATACCCATCAGAAACACCAGTGCCAAAATAATCGCCAAGAAGTTACTAGACTTCATAACTGAGTTTGATATTCTGAAAATCATTCAAAGTGACCGAGGAGCAAATTTCACATTAAAACTGTTTCAGGACGTAATGAAACTGTTGGATGTAAAACAACAACTATCAACTGCTTATCATCTGGAGACCCAAGGTGACTCAGAGAGGTTTCATCAAACTCTGAAGAGTGTGTTAAAGAAGTACTGTAATGAAACAGGGAATACATGGACATCGGACTACCGTTGATGTCATTAGAGGTACAAAATGCTTTCAAGAAAGCATGAAATGTAGCCAGAATGAAATGGTGTTTGGACTTGAAGTACGTAGACCGATTACAATGTTAGCAGAAAAATAGAAGGATTGAGATAAAGAGAATATGTCAAGAATTTAAGGATGATAATTGGCAAGATAAGGAAATTTTCCTTAGATAACCTTAAACGAGAAAAGAAAAAATGAAAAAAGTTTGATCCTACAAGTAAAGACAGACATATTTCGGTGAGACAACAGGTATTGGTTTTCTTACCGATAAGGAGATTCCCATTCAACAACAAGTTTTAAGGATTATTTAAGATTTTGGAAAAGATTAATGACCTGACCTACGTTACCGAAACCTGAGGAAGAAGGTAAAGTCCAAAGAAAGTACACATTAACCTACTGAAAATCTAACTAAATGAAAACGAACCGAAGCTTCCCAGGTGTGTATAGCGCAAACTATACTATCCACGGGAGACCGCAACAGATATAGGATACGGTAGATGAATTAACTCATTTGAACAAGGAGCAGCAAAAGGAATTAAGCCAAATGATTAAAAGATTGTCTAAAACTGTCTTGAACATCATGAAACGAAACAACTTGACGAAGCATGAGATACACCTTAGAAGGACGGAAAGACCATTAAAAAAACCCTCTTATCAACAGTTGTCGTATCACCGAGAACTCATCAGAAAAGAAGTGGATTATTTCTTACAAACATATATTAACCGAACAAAGTTCTTGCCCTTACAGTTCTCCATGCTTGCTCGTAAAAAAACCGGACGGACCTTTCAGGATGTGTGAGGGCTATCAGAAATAGAATTCGATCAGTGTGGCCGATAATCATCAACTGCTGCTCATTGACCAACTACTCAACCATATCGGACAAGTGAAATTTGCCTCCAAGATCGACTTGTTAAAAGGCTAATATTGAATTCCTTTATACGATAACTCAAAATTATTATAAGCTTTTATAGCCACGTTTGGGTAATATCAATACACCGTCATGTCATTTGGTCCAATGAACTCCCCCGATACTTTTCAAAGAGTGATGGAAAACCTTCTAGGATCGATTGAAGGAGTAGCCGCATATCTCGATGATATTGTAGTATATTCATCGACATGGGAAGAGCATCTCTGAATCCTGAAAAAGGTATTTCAAAATCTGCGAGAAGCTAACCTGACGATTTACCTGGGGAAGATGTTTGGAAAGGCGACAGTTTGGCACTTGGGATTTGTAGTAGGAAGAGAACTAATTGCCCGGTAGCCATTAACGTGGAAGAAAATACAGAAAGCCTCACCCCATTCCACCCCCATAGTGAGACAGCAATGATAATGTCTTTTAGGGATGGCAGAATTCTACCAACGTTTTTGCCCGAGCTTTTCTACTTTAGTCACTCGCTTGACGGGTTTGACAAGCCTCAAAAAAAAATTTGTATGGACCAGCAAGTGCCAGGATTCCTTCAACATTATGAAGGCCATATTATCTTCGAAACCCATACAGCGAGCACCTGATTTCAATGAGAAATTCCTTACCCCAGTGGATGCGTTGGATAATTGGATTTCTTCACTGCGTTCGTTTTATGTTGTCGAACCTAAAGAAACTTCTATGAGTCTGCTCAACAGATGAAAAGAAACTACTAGGGCTAATAACAGCGATGATAAATTTTTAAGGCTACATAAATCGACCAAAGAATGAAGAGATTACATTTTTTCCCGATCATAATCATTTAACTTTTGTTTATAAGTTGAAGAATAATTATAAAAACCAGGTGGTCATTATGTCTAAAATCGTATTGTATTAATATAAAGCATATTTGAGGTGAAGATAACGTGATTAGAGATTATTTATCGCAGGAAGAATCCATGGATTCAGGCTGGAATTAATAATCTTTTTTGGGGTGAGCTCACTTACAAAGCTGGTCTATTGTAGAGGAAATATTTTGTTGATGTATTTCATTTCTGTATTCACGAATTGTATAGCTAGCTCGTAAGATGAGTTCCTCGCATATATGTATATGTATTTGTATGAGAATTGCATAAGACTTTCGTCGTTCATTTAATTATATTTTTCATTCAAGTCAGTTTATGTAAATTTACATTAGTTTTAAAAAGTAACTTTTTATTTCATGTATTTCATTATGAAGTCTTATGCAATCTTGATTTAGTGCACAGTACGAACCATACAAGTTATAGATGAGGGCTTATGTAATTTTTTATTGTTTTAATGAGGTATTGCATCATGTTTATGAGAAATCCAGCAATTCTTCTATTTTCCACTTATTTGGAATATTTTCAGAAAACAAGACTTAGTTTCATCATTCCTTTTTATTTTCCTGAGAGTAGAAGTGGATGGAATTACTTTACAGAGTTGCTCCGCTGATACATTGGTATGCGTCTGAGACCTTATCGTTGGCAATCTTACGCTGTTAGGCTCATAACCATAGCTTCTAGACCTTCTGACCTAGAAAGATCTAGAATTTTTAAGTCAATATATATATATATATATATATATATATATATATATATATATATATATATATATATATATATTTATATATATATATATATACGTATAGTTATTCTTGGAGGATATTACGCTACTTTTTTCAAACAAAAGACCCCACCAGTAAGGACCACTCGACACCACAGCAGTGGGACCTTACCCAGAGTGCCACCCCCACCCCCATCCTATACCAGTCTACTCCACTGAGGTCTCATTTTCAGACATCTTTACAAACCATGTGGCAGCGTTGAGATCCCAGGAGAAGGAGGGAGGCGAGATGTGACGGATGTCGGGAGACAAGACCAAGGCCAATGACCGATGGGACAGCGGTCAGGACAATTCCACCAGCCGCCCCCACCCCAAAATTGGGGGCCAAGCGTGGTTAAGTCGACCTAGGAGCGGCTGGGCATCGTTTTTCCCTGATCAACCGCTCCCAAGACTAAAGGGAGGCAGGACCTGGGATACATCCTCCACAAGGGAGAAAACAGAGTCCATTTTATCAAGGTAAGGTGTCTGTATTTTGAGATCCTCATCTTCCTTACCCAATTTTCCTTCTTTTTCTCTTATCCCACGCCAATAATTCCTTTATCCTTAAAGAAAGATCCTACCCACTGAACCTTCTTATCCTATTTTTTATATCCCAACCACGTGTGCCATTTGCTCCTAATTTTAATTGATTCACTCTGTGACAGTGCTGATTCCCACGTGTAGTGTTTAAATCCCTAATGTTTGCACTTTCATTTTATTTGCTCAAAGGTTTTAACCCCATGACTTCATCGTGATCCCAGCCTGTAGAAGTAAGTGTTCGGTTAATAATCTAATTTATTTCCCTTTCCAGGGAATGTGATTGCTCTGCCGAATCATCATCCACGGTCCATCCAACTCCACGCAAAGCACCTCGTGGCTTAAATTAAAATACAGTTATCTGTTGTGCTCTCCTTTTTATTAACCTTTATTTAGATATTGTAAATATATCTATTTTGTCGGTATTCCTTGTCTTATTGCCGACTGGTGACCTTTCCATTGTTATTATCTGGAGTTCCTTAAGCAAGTCCGGACTCACAAGCACGTGGGCGTAACAAATTGGCGACCTTGCCAGGATTCGCGAAGTCAAAATTTCAAATGATTTTTTTGGGATAAAGCCATGAAGTCCTGTTGGAAGGGTCCTTCAGTAGCTTCCTGAGGGTATATATGACTACAGTAGATATTCCCAGAGAATTAAACTAAAGGTTTCACAGAATTCTAACTTCTGGCGCGAGTACCCATAAGGTTTCCCTTTAGGATATCGTATATCAACAGGGAACGTATGCTTGACATGCCACATGGCTATCTGCACCCCACATAGCATTTACACTTCGAGGGGGGGCAAGTTATAGGAGGAGCCATTACAAAGTTATCCTCCTGCGTTACTATTATGGTACCTCGTGACGTAAACAAACGGCAGCCATAGCTGTTCGCTATCTTGACTGACGTCACATCCGCCCGCTTCATTCCTTTTTGTAGTAGCGCTCTGAGTATAGTGTTTTTTCCCAGTGTTCGCTATTTCTTGCATCATGTCGCAATCTTCAGCCTCGTCTTCTTCTGGAAAGTTGAGTACCATGATCTTGTATTGATTAAATAAGCTCTGGCCCTAAAGTAACGATTTTTTATCCTTAAATCTTATGTTTTGTGGCGGAGCTGTGCCTTGACCAGAGGCGTCTTGTCGCGACGCTGTTGTCTCCCTCGCATGCTTTATTTAGTTAGCAAAGTACAGCATTCTCGGTCTAATAACTAATTAAAATATCATTAGTTATTTAGTCTTCATTGCTAGGAATTAGTTATATTATGCCGACAGTAATCTTCGGCAAACTTAGTTAGCCGAATCCTTGCTAGACCGCTAGCCTACCCCTAGGCTCCATGCCTAGTGTCCATGATTACTTCCTGCATGATATAATAAGTGTTCCTAGTGTTAGATTACGAACTGAAGATTTAGGTATTTATTCATACAAGATTCAGTGATTGCATACATGTTTTTGGGCTCAAGCCATGACGTCCTGATGGAAGGTTCCTTCAGTAGCTTCCTGAGGGTATATATGACTACAGTAGATATTCCCAGAGAATTAAACTAAAGGTTTCACAGAATTCTAACTTCTAGCGCGAGTACCCATAAGGTTTCCCTTTAGGATATCGTATATCAACAGGGGACGTATGCTTGACACGCCACATGGCTATCTGCACCCCACATAGCGTTTACGCTTCGAGAGGGGGCAAGTTATAGGAGGAGCCGTTGCAAAATTATCCTCCAGCATTACTGTTACTGTACCTCGCGACGTAAACAAATGGTAGCCATAGCTCTCCGCCATCTTCATTCCTTTTTGTAGTAGCGCTCTGAGTACAGTGTTTTTTCCCAGTGATCGCTATTTCTTGCATCATGTCGCAATCTTCAACCTCGTCTTCTTCTGGAAAGTTGAGTACCATGATCTTGTATTATTTAAATAAGCTCTGGCCCTAAAGTAACGATTTTTTATCCTTAAATCTTATGTTTTGTGGCGGAGCTGTACCTTGACCGGAGGCGTCATGTCGCGACGCTGCTGTCTGCCTCGCATGCTTTATTTAGTTAGCAAAGTACAGCATTCCCGGTCTAATAACTAATTAAAATATCATTAGTTATTTAGTCTTCATTGCTAAGAATTAGTTATATTATGCCGACAGTATTCTTCGTCAAACTTAGCCGAATCCTTGCTAGACCGCTAGCCTACCCCTAGGCTCCATGCCTAGTGTTCATGATTACTTCCTGTATGATATAATAAGTGTTCCTAGTGTTAGATTATGAAATGAAGATTTAGGCATTTATTCATACAAGATTCAGTGATTGCATATATGTTTTTTCGCCTTCTAGGAAGCATGCAAGGGGTTTTGGTGATCCTATCCTCGACTCCTTTGTGCCTAACTTAGCGTTAGGGCTCTTGTATGCTTCCTTACCTCCCTAGTTACCTTACTAAGGTAATATCCTCCCTCTGTGGTAGCCTAGGCTACATCCTAGCCCTCCTTTCCCTGAATAGCATTCGGGTAGGTTAGGCTGGGATTGTTCTTCCCTTCTCCTCGCCATTGTTCATGGCTAGAGTTTCGGTCAGAACCTCAGAGTACCAGTCGTTAACCCCAGCTCACCTTAGGAGAATGTTTTTCTCCTTCTGGTCCTTGCTGGAGGATAAAGGAGAAAGGGCTCTGACCTTTCTCCTAGTCTGCACTTGGTTGGGTTGCGACCCTTCCTCTCTGCGGAATAGCGACTTGTCCTACCCCTGCCTTTCATAGTCTGGGAGAATGGTTCTCCTAGCCTAGGTTAGGCAGCCCTTGGGATTCTGTTTCATTATAGTTTAGGACAAGACACTAGTGCTGTACCTATGTGAACTAACCTACTCTAGGGTGGAGAGTGTCCTCTCATACCTAGACAGGCTAGCCTTAAACAGACTCCCTTCCCCTGGGAGAGTTGGTGGGTACTAGGTACCCTCTTCACTCCCTCTCAGGACCCTTTCCCCTCAGGACCCTTTCCCCTCTTCCTCTATCCCTTTGCCATCACACCCCTGTCCGGCGTCCTACAATTCCACTGCTTGCTGGTGGGTTGTGGGGCCGGCTTGGTCCTTCTGTTAGCTAGTCCGTACTGCTACACTTCCCACATATAGTCGAACTATGGGACAGTTTCGCCGGTCGGTCTGCCGGCGGAAGACCTCCTTGCTTTGAGTGTTCTCAGGCACTCTCTTGGGCTTCCACAGGCAATATAGCCTTCTGCCGGTTCTCTGCCGCCGGATAAAAGGTCGCACCCTTCCCTTTCATATGAACACTCCTTCTGGAGGAAGACTAGAATGGGTACCGGGTATTACCCTTCCTTCTCTTCCATCCTATTTTATCTCTCTCTCTATCCTAGTGTTGGTCCACTGCCACCTCCATCCTGCCGGCGCTAGCCGCTGGCATCTAAAATGACCTACCTGTCTCATTGAATGATGTCAGGGTCGGTCTATCATTGCCAGTCGCCTGCCGGCTGCCGGAGGTGGCCAACTTGCCGGCGAGCTGCCATCATCGGAGGTGTCATCCCTTCTCTAACAGGAATGGCTTCACCTTCGGTATGGTTTCGCCGGCGCAAGACGGCGCTACTTATTTTGGTTTTACAGTGGACAGTCACTCCTCTCTCCTGACAGCTCTGTGCCGGCAGCCTTTGCTGTGCAGCTATAGATAATAGCCAATACTCCTCTGGTATATCTATACCTTAGAATGAAGACTATTGTGTATAGTCGTACGGTAAAACTTTTTGAGCATATTCTGTACATCCTTGTGCAGTCTCTTGCCGGGACCTTGTCTTCAAAGGGGCTTAGCTTATCCCCTTTATCTATATAAAACTGAACGAATTCAGCATTACCCCTCTCTGTAATTAATTCCCCAGAGGAAGCCTAAGCTTGGCTCATTCAAACGGATGTTCTCCCTCCTTTTAGGACCCTACAGGTTCTAAGGAACTAATTATAGTGTGAGGTCGCGGCAATTGGCTGGGCGGGAGTCACAAATATGTGTCTTTTCTACCTCCTTTCTAGCTTACCTATCCTAAGCTTATACACAAATGGAATCTTATATATTATAAGTTGCTAACTTAATCCTAATCTAAGATTACTGTAAGTCATGTTGTATTGACTACCAAGTACTCATTTTCTTTTTCTTTTACAGGAGGAGTACGTGAAGTGTGAGAGCGCCTTCTGTGGTGTTCGTCGCCCTGACTTCTACAAGCATCTGGCGTGCCGGACCCACGCTGGTTCTGTCAAGAAGGGGAGCCTTAGGTATTGGGATCCGCAGACTTGTTCCGTCTGCAAAAGCCTTCTTGATGAGGCGTTCGAGAACCCTCCGTCCGCGGAGGCCCGAGACAATGCCCGGGAGAAACTTCGCAAGTGGGTACGCGGTTTCCAGAAAAACGCTACTGGACCATATCTCCCTAACGAGAAGATGAGGGCCCTACTCTTCCCTAAG
This sequence comes from Palaemon carinicauda, assembly GCF_036898095.1. Lineage (NCBI taxonomy): Eukaryota > Metazoa > Arthropoda > Malacostraca > Decapoda > Palaemonidae > Palaemon > Palaemon carinicauda. The sequence goes on from NC_090752.1 coordinate 24,852,946, forward strand.
GCACCTGCTGATGACGTGATCCCCAAGGATGAGATCCCCTGTGTCCAACTAACGTTCGAACCGGACGTTGCGGCCGCTCTCCAAAGTTGTCACATCGATGAGGTGGAGAGGATGTCGGATGTGTCCGAAAACACCGAAAGGACCCTCATGGCCGAAGGTCAAGAAGAAGAAGAGGATCAGGTGGAGTTCCCTGATTCGGAGGGCGAGGTCCCCCTCCCACCTTCTATGGCTACTGCTGTGGTCGAGGAGCCAGTTCCCTCTACTTCTGCTCCTACGTTACCTGCAGTACCGGCCGCCCAGGATATCATCCAGGCCCTGGTGGCACTCCTGGACGAGAGGCTCTGCAAAGGCCATGAGGAGCTTAAGAGGGAACTCATGAGCTGGAAGAAACAGCCAAAGAAGATCTCGGTCAAGGAGCTTCCTCCTTGTTCAGTGACAAACCCCTGGAGGTATGACAGTCACATGCCAATAACAACTGGACGCGTCTTTATTAACGACAAACTGGGTGCCGTCCTCCTTGAAGAGGTGGAGTTCTACCCTAGTTTTGAAGCATACCCGGACTGTTACATCAAGCTCAAGTCCGAACCAGTCTCCAAGGAGGAGACCGAGCCTAAGTAGGTGATCGTGTTCGAACACTCCAAGGCTCAAGCTATTCTGGCTGATTGCCTCAAGAGTAGAGGCTTCAGTAACTCTAAGATGCCGGCATTGAGCAAAAAGCATCCATATTTTCTTACTCTTCCCACTATGATCTTTCCCTTCGCAGAAAAGGCTATAAACGTCATCTTAAAGGCAGTGGAGGAAGGAAAGCCCTGCCCTACACTGGAGGAGTGTAGGCCTCTCTCCCTCGCCTTACCCCCGACACTAAAAGCTGGAGGGACCTTCAACTCACCTTCACAGTTGGAAAGCTGGAACCTGATGCCGCTGGACGCCAGTTTAATGAAGACCTCCCCACACTTAATGACCACCTGTCGCGTCGGGAACAAGACACCAAGGAGAGGCTGGCCTCCTCCCTGTCACATCAAGTACAACTTCAGGCAATGGCCGGGGACGTAAGTGTCCCGGGCTTCTACATGGTTCTTGCCAAGTCCCACCTTGCTACAGTGATGAAGGATTTGTACAGCTTCATCAAGGCCCGGAGAGCTTGTAGAGAGTTCATATTCGCGGAGGCAACTGTGAAACACGAACCCCGGAAACTGATTTCCTCCAACATCTGTGGAAAACACCTCTTTCCAACTGATCTGGTGAAAGAGATTGTGGACAAAGCTGCCACTGAGAATCCTGAACCTTCTCAATAAATGGGGCATGTCCCGAAGGAGGAAATCTTCTCAGGATGAAGGTGCGCAGCCTAAGAAGAGGTCCAACAAGCCCAGACCCTAACAGCATCAGGCCAAACGCCAGGTTCCGGCTCTCGATACTCCCCAAATAGTGGCCCAGCCGCAGCAGACCTTTCAGCTGGTCCCTCAGCCGGTGGTGTCCCAGTCACTAGTTTTCACACCAGCCTATGAAAGACAATCCACTACCTTTCGCCCCAGAGGTAGAGGCTCCGGCAGAGACTCCTCTCGTCGCCCTTCCAGAGGGAGAGGAGGAAGGGGAGCAGGCGGCTGAGGTGACAAGCTCTCGGGAAACCAGAAGCAATGAAGTGCTCCCGGTGGGAGGAAGACTCCGCCACTTCCAGGATCGTTGGACCTTCGATCCTTAGGCACGCAGCATCGTCAAGAAGGGACTAGGGTGGAGTTGGATAAAACCACCTCCAACCTTCCACCAATTCTTCCAACCTTCAACCCCCATCCTAGAAGTATATGTCCTAGATCTCTTGAACAAAAAGGTGATCAAGAGGGTGAAGACCACCAGGTTCCAGGGAAGACTTTTGTGTTCCCAAGAAAGACTCAGACAAACTCAGAGTCATTCTGGACTTGTCCCCTCTCAACAAGTTCATTGCGAACAACAAATTCAAGATGCTGACTCTTCAACATATAAGAGCCCTACTGCCTCACAAGGCTTACACAGTCTCAATAGACCTGGCGGATGCCTACTGGCACATTCCAATGAATCACCAGGCTTCCTCCTACCTAGGATTCAAGTTTCAAAGAAGAAAATACGCCTTCAGGGCTATGCCATTCGGGCTCAACGTGGCTCCAAGAATCTTCACGAAGCTCGCAGACACGATCGTCCACCAGCTACGCCTTTAAGGCGTCCAGGTGATGGCCTACCTAGACGATTGGCTGGTCTGGGCGACATCGCCAGAAGGATGCTTGCGTGCCTGCAGAAAGGTGACCCAGTTCCTGGAACATCTGGGTTTCAAAATCAACACCAGAAAGTCTCGCCTGTCTCCAGCTCAAAAGTTCCAATGGTTGGGAATCCATTGGAATCTTCAGTCACACCGTCTTTCCATCCCTCTGAGGAAAAGGAAGGAAATAGCTGGTTCTGTCAAGAGACTTATCAAATCCAAATGGATTTCAAGACGACAGCAGGAGCGAGTACTCGGCTCCCTACAGTTTGCCTCAGTGACAGACCTAGTGCTACGAGCACAGCTAAAGGATGCATCGGGAGTCTGGAGACGAAATGCATCCATCGCTCGAAGAGACCTCAAAAGACCCCTCCCAACCAGGCTTCGCTCACTCCTCAAGCCGTGGTCGGAGGTGAAGAACCTGAAAAGATCAGTTCCTCTTCAACCACCACCTCCATCGATCAACATCCATATGGATGCCTCGCTAGAAGGAGTGGGGGTGGGGTCACTCCCACCAGCAACAAATTCAAGGAACATGGTCTCCCCTATTAAAGACGTTTCACATCAACATCATGGAGGCCATGGCAGTTCTTCTCTCTCTGAAGAAACTATCCCCTCGTCCTTCGATCCACATCCGTCTAACCCTAGACAGCTCTGTGGTGGTCAGATGTCTCAACCGTCAGGGCTCACGATCGCCCCAACTCAAGCAAGTGCTGATACCCAATTTCCGCCTAGCGGACAGGAAGAAATGGCACTTGTCGGCAGTTCCCCTACAAGGATTCCGCAACGTGACAGCGGACGCTCTATCGAGGACAAGCCCCATAGAGTCGGAATGGTCACTAGACACAAGATCATTTTCCCTCATCTCCCGTCAAGTCCCGGAACTGCAGATCGACTTCTTCGCGACGAGCGACAACAATCAACTTCCTCTATACGTGGCCCCATACGAGGACCACAAAGCGTAAGCGGTGGACGCCATGTCCCTGAATTGGAACAGATAGTCCAAGATTTACTTGTTCCCTCCACCCAATCTTCTGCTGAAAGTCCTATCCAAACTGAGAACCTTCAAGGGAACAGCAGCCCAAGTGGCTCCCAAGTGGCCCTGGATCAACTGGTTCCCCCTAATCATGGAGCTACAGCCCAAGCTGATCCCTCTGCCGGGCCCAGTTCTCTCCCAGCAGGTGCAAAAGTCGACTGTATTCGATTCATCAAAGAAAGTCCGAGACCTTCATCTCATGATTTTCTCTCCCTAGCCGTGAAGAAAAGGTTTGGTATCTCGAAGAAATGTTTAAACTTCCTAGAGGAATACAAAACGAAGCCTACCAGAAGGCAATATGAGTCATCCTGGAAGAAGTGGGGCTCCTTTGTCAAGCCAAGAAATTTTATGGAAATCTCCATAGATTTTTGTGTGTCCTTCTTCATTCACCTTCATGGACAAGGCTTAGCAGCCAATACGATTTCCACTTGTAAATCGGCCTTGACAAGACTACTACTGTACACCTTCCAGATAGATCTGTCCAACGAAACCTTCAACAAACTTCCGAAGGCATGTGCTAGATTCCGTCCTGCGCCCCCACCGAGACCCATCACCTGGTCTCTGGATAAGATGCTGCATTTTGCCTCTAGCCTGGACAACGAATCTTGCCCTCTGAAAGACTTGACTCAAAAAGGGATTTTCCTTTTGGCTCTCGCCTCGGGAGCCCGAGTCAGTGAAATAGTGGCTTTATCGAGAGAAGAGGGTCAGATACAGTTTGGCGATACAGGGGAAATTACCCTCTTCCCTGATCCTACGTTTCTCGCTAAAAACAAACTCCCCACCAAGAGATGGGGACCTTGGAGAATCTACCCTCTGAAGGAAGATATCTCTCTGTGCCCAGTAGAGAGTCTTAAGGTCTATCTTCGAAGAACTTCAGGTTTTGGTGGAGGACAGCTCTTTGAAGGAGAAACATCGGGCAGCGACTTGTCACTTAAACAACTAAGGGCGAAGATCACCTACTTTATACGCAGAGCGAATCCCGACAGTACACCCGCAGGTCATGATCCTAGGAAAGTCGCCTCTTCCCTAAATTTTTTCAAAGGTATGCATTTCGAAAGCCTCTGATCTTTCACGGGCTGGAAATCTTCTAGAGTGTTCTTTAAACACTGCGAAGCAGGTGCACAAAGTGAAACGGTTTGTGGTAGCTGCAGGTAGTGTGTTGAAACCTGCTGCATAGTGTTGCATAGAACAGCGAGTTATTTCGGGACTCTAACTCAATGGGTGCCTGTGTTGACCCTAGTGCGATACATAGTGATGAGTGTTATAAGAGACTGTTCCCCTACAAGGTGAAAATGACATATACTCTAACACGTGTGCCACATGTTTATTGGACATGAAGTGTATTGTGATTCTCGAAGACTTTAGTTCACCTGGAACTCATGTGTGCAATGGCAAAGTGTTTCCCTTTCAGATTCCACATTATCGTCTTTTACAGTCCTTAAGTCTATGTTTGTTAATCAATAATTTTACTGTAAAACTATTTACATGATTTATTTCATTGCAAATTTTTCTTGAATAAATAGAAAATTTACCATATGCGTCTTATTTCGCCCTTCAATATGAAATAAATTACTGTTACAGAGTTTTAATGCCCGTAACTATTCTTTATTATATTTATGTATAATTTTGCTCCTGTCTGAATTATGCTCACCATAAAAAGTGAAATAATTGTTCCTACACAAATATTTAACTTTCCTGATCTGTCCACGAGACCGACACGATCCTCGCTTCCAGGTGAGTTTATCTTCATCAGGGTACTTCGAGATGTTCCTCACTTCCAAACAGGACTTCCCTGCCAGGGGGGCAGGAAGCCATCTCATAGTTTATGCCATAGGTAGTGACATGTAACGGAGATGTCACGGTCTCTAAGGTCGTCAGACCAATTGAATTTTATTTGAAGTAGAAGGCACAATTAAAATAAGGGGAAAAACCCACGATACACTAATTCTCTGGTACACTTACATCAGGACGTCATGGCTTTAGCATAAAAAACGGATATTGAGCGAAGGGAAAAAACTATTTTGGGTGAGATGGCCATGACGTCCTGATGGACCCGCCCTATTGTTTCTATTCCGGCCTGTCAGGCCCCTCCCTTTCTTATTGCATCGTGGAGGTTGACAGAAATGCTAAAAAGGAATGAAGCGGGCGGACGTGACGTCAGTAAAGATGGCGGACAGCTATGGCTGCCGTTTGTTTACGTCGCGAGGTACCGTAACAGTAACGCAGGAGGATAACTTTGCAATGGCTCCTCCTATAACTTGCCCCCTCTCGAAGCGTAAACGCTATGTGGGGTGCAGATAGCCATATGGCGTGTCAAGCATACGTCCCCTGTTGATATACGATATCCTAAAGGGAAACCTTATGGGTACTCGTGCCAGAAGTTAGAATTCTGTGAAACCTTTAGTTTAATTCTCTGGGAATATCTACTGTAGTCATATATACCCTCAGGAAGCTACTGAAGGAACCTTCAATCAGGACGTCATGGCCATCTCACCCAAAAATAGATTTTTCGCTTCGCTCAAAATCCGTTTTATTAACGTAATATTCCCCCTATTCTGTCTTTAGCGACTTGATGAATCTCAATTTCATTTAAAGTAAATTCTTTTATCACTGGAGTTGGAACTGTGAAAGAAAACAGCAAAAGCATTTTATTTTTTTGGTAAAATCTTTTTTATTTATGCACAAAACATTTTGTTTTTAAGAACCACGTGGTAGGCTTTATTCCCATTGTTCAGCAAGATAGCAAACCGTACGAGAAGAATTTGTGCTTTGCACGGTTTGAGTGACGGTTATCACAGTGATTAAGTTAATAAATATATTGTGAAGTGAGTGTATGTTTAATTTTGTTAAAAAATAAGTTAAGTGAAATTTATGAAATTAAAAAAAAAAAAAAAAAAAAAAAAAAAGTAGCAGGCAAGAACACGTTGCATCCCTTGATATTTCGATTTTCTTTTAACAGTTAGCGGTATGTAATTTCATTATGTAATATTTTGAGGGATAATTTTTATGTACAGGATTTAAAAGTGATAATTTTCATACAATTGTGGAAAAATTGATAGCCTAAAGATAAAGGATTTACGATTTCACATTCAATTTCCTTTTTCCAGTCAGGGTATACGATCATTTAGATAAAATATTTTGGAGTTGTAATTCCTTAAATTCATTTTTTTGTTAAAGAGAAAATATGTGAAGGGGTTGATTTTCTTAGTGGATCATTAAGCAATCTCAGTGACTGTTTGTTTTATTTAATTTATTATACTTTAAGGATAAATACAAACTTTGCTTTAAGTCACAGAGTTGCAAGTGGTGGTGTTGCAAGAACGCACCCACACATTCTTACAAATCCATTTTTTTTATGTCTAGCATAGAGGATACCTCATAGGTGTGATTCCATTTTTTATGTCTAGCATAGAGGGTCACACATCGTGGATATTCCATTGTTTTATTACAAGCATAAGGGGTCACACATCGTGGAGATTCCATTTTTTTTAATGTCTAGGATAGAGGCTCACCCATAGTTGTGATTCCATTTCTTTATGAATAGCATAGAGGTTCACCCATAGTTGTGATTCCACTTTTTTTCATGACTAGCCTAGAGGTTCACCCATAGTTGTGATTCCATTTTATTATGACTAGCATAGAGGTTCACCTATTGTTGTGATTCCATTATTTTATGACTAGCATAGAGGGTCACCCATAGTTGTGATTCAATTTTTTTTTATGAGTAGCATAGAGGTTCAACCATAGTTGTGATTCAATCTTTTTATGACTAGCATAGAGGTTCACCCATATTTGTGATTCCATTTTTTTATGACTAGCATAGAGGTTCACCCATAGCTGTGATTCCAATTTTTTTTATGATTAGCATAGAGGTTCACCCATAGATGTGATTCCATTTTTTATGACTAGCATAGAGGTTCATCCATTGTTGTGATTCCATTTTTTTATGACTAGCATAGAGGGTCACCCATAGATGTGATTCCACTTTTTATGACTAGCACAGAGGTTCACCCATAGTTGTGAGTCCATTTTATTTTATGACTAGCATAGAGGTTCACCCATAATTGTGATTCAATTTTTTTATGACTAGCATAGAGGGTCACCCATAATTGTGATTCAATTTTTTTTTTTTATGACTAGCATAGAGGTTCACCCAATGTTGTGATTAAATTTTTTATGACTAGCATAGAGGTTCACCCATAGTTGTGATTCCATTTTTTTATGACTAGCATAAAGGTTCGCCCATAGTGGATATTTCATTGTTTTTTTATGACTAGTATAGAGATTCACCCATAGTTGTGATTCCAGTTTACTTATATATATCGTTACTTGTTTTGGACGCATTGCAACCAGACAGCCTATACATCCACCCATTGGCGTGCTCCCTGTTTTTCAAGTTAGGCTCCTGTTCAATTACTTGCGAGGCTTACTAGATGGTGATAGGTCTCTCCTGAGAGGTATTCTTTACAGCCAGTGTACATTTTGCCCAGCTCCATCTTTATCCTTTCTTCTGTGAGACTTTTGCGTAGGCTAGAGCGTCTTTCCCATCTGTGTAATCTCTTGCACGGTCAACATCGTACCTTGTGCTGTAAAGTTTAATCTGGTCGCTGTCGCCACAAGAAATTAGCAAAATGACTGCTGCTGGAATCAGTGCATTTGTGGATTTGGCATTGCGAAGGTTTGTGCGGGAACTCACTGATGAAGCCAATGCGTGAAGAAGTAGGGACCAAGAACTGATGTGTATGAATGAGAGAGAGCGTATGAATTGAAGAAGCGTGAAATGAGCTTTCGATTAGCCAAGCTCAACAACTCGCTACCTCAACCTAATGGTGCCAAAGTCCAGCAGGACAACTGCAGGAAGGTCCAGTGCCTTGAAGGAGTCACCAAAGAACTCCCTACAGTGGAGTTCCAGATAACCACGCCCCAGCTCCATAGGATGTGCGGACTAGGGGCAGTGAGTCATCTCAGACATAAGGGCTACAACTTGCGCTTGGGTCAAGAGCCCATGAAGGTGTTACAGCAAGTGCCCCTCCAGTGCATGAAGGCTGCCAAGACAGAGCCCAAAACAGTGAGGATGCTTCCTGCAGTGGAAGACGAATGGCTAGGTGACATTAACCTTGGGGAAATACCTTGGTTAAGCTAGGAGGCCCATGAGTCTTCCTCCTCCAGCAATTAGTCTAAGCCTCGTACCCGAGAGTGCTCCTCAGCTAAAGCAATGATACTTACCACCAGGCCAGAGGTCTCAGAGGAGGACAAAGGGACCCTAAGGAGCCAGACACAGCTCAACAGATTCCAGCTGTTCAATGAGACATTGGTAAAACCACAGGCCACCCACCTACTCGAACGAGGTGGAAATAAATAACCCCTCTACGGATGAGTTCCTGCTGAAGGATGAGGTGCCCCTAAAGATCACAAGAGGTTCTCACGATCCTGTTAAGGTCTCGTGCCGGCAATTAGTTGTTCCCCCCCGTAATCTCTGCTTGTCGATGCTCTGCATGGCCATGAGGGACTGGGAGGACAAGTTGGGGTAATATATACTACACAGCTGATCCAGCATCGGTTCTAGCTGGGCTTGCATGAGATTGTTAAGGCTTACTTGACCATCCTTGCCAAGTCTCCGGTAACTCTAAGCAAATAGTGCTGAGGGCATTGCTGCAAGTCATCGCATCCATAAGTGTCACAGAACTGACACAATTCTTCTATTGGTCTGGTTTCCTAACCACATTTCACAGGGACGAGGGTTTCTACTTCATGGCAGAGGAGTCACGATCTGTGACAATACTTGTAATTCATTTTTGGCTTCACCAGGTGCAAGCAGGAATTCCCAACTGTGGGGTTTACTTAGATGTCAGCGTGAATTTCTTCCAGATATGGGATAAACTCCAAACTCAAGAGAATGAGCTCTCAGGCATGGGCTTATCTCTTGAGCATCTCGGATCCTATCATGCTGACCATGTTATCCCACAGACAGTCGTAACAGCCCATAACCCTCTAACCTACTTGACTAAGCTATGTAAAATAAATAAAAGGCTCATGAGGTAGGGGATAGACCTCCAGAAATACAACTGGAAGGTCAAGTGCCTGGAGAGCTCAGATGAGAGAGATGTGTTCCCCCGGCATTAGTGCCCAATGCACAGTGCCATATCCATAACGTAGCCATAGTCAGTAGGTTAATCTAGGTTGTATGAAAAAATCTTAATTGGCCTTCATGTCTCCCCAGGTAGATAAACTTAAGGAGTCATTGTGGCCTCATTATTTACTTTTTTTATTTATTTTTATTGATTTATTGTATCAATTGCATGTTGTAGTCTATCAATTTGCTTTATTTTTCATGTGTCCCACTGCACTAGGTCACTTAACTTTAACTATTATTGCATTTTTATTTTTTTAATTGTTGCCTCACAACCGCATGCTTACTACTATGTGGCTGTTAAAGTTAATATACTATATAAATAACGTAAACTTATGACCCTGGTTGCAGCTTAGGAATTAATTCATTATCGTGGTGAGACTCACTGAGGGAGGAGTCATTAAGGCTAGTGGCTTCAGACCTTCCTTGCAGAGTTCTTGTCCTGTTTTAGGACAAAATCTCTGCTAAAATGGGGGCCTGTTATTGTTGGCGGTCATTACGCCACTTTTTTTTTTCAAATAAAAGACCCCACCAGCAAGGACCAATTGACGCCACAGTGTTGGGACCCTACCCAGAGTCTCGACCCCACCCCCATCCTATACCAGTCTACTCCACTGAGGTCTCATTTTCAGACATCTTTACGAACCACGTTGCAGCGTTGAGATCCCAGGAGAAGGAGGGAGACGAGATGTGAAGGATGTCGGGAGATGAGACTAAGGCCAATGACCGATGGGATAGCAATCAGGCCTAATCCCCCTAAAGCCACCAATTGGGGGCCAAGTGTGGTTAAGTCGACCTAGGAGCGGCTGGGCATTGTCTTCGCTGATCAACCGCCGTGAGAGTACCGTCATCCTCTCTTCACTCCCAAGACTAAAGGGAGGCAGGACCTGGGACACATCCTCCACAAGGCAGGAAACAGAGCCCTTTCTATCGAGGTAAGGTGTCTGAATTTTGAGATACTCATCTTCCTTACCCAATCTTTCTTCTCATTCCCATATCGCACCCCAATAATTCCTTTATCCTTAAAGAAAGATCCTACCCACTGAAGCTTTTTATCCTATTCCTTATACCCCAACCACGTGTGCCATTTGCTCCTAGCCTTAATTGATTCACTCTGTGACAGTGTTGATTCCCACGTGTAGTGTTTAAATCCCTACTGTTTGCACTTTCATTTTATATGCTTAAAATTTTTAATCACACGACTTCATCGTGTTCCTAGCCTGTAGAAGTAAGTATTAGGTTAATAATCTAATTTATTTCCCTTTCCAGGGAATGTGATTACTGTGCTGAATCATCATCCACGGTCCATCTAACTCCCTACTGTTTGCACTTTCATTTTATATGCTTAAAATTTTTAATCACACGACTTCATCGTGTTCCTAGCCTGTAGAAGTAAGTATTAGGTTAATAATCTAATTTATTTCCCTTTCCAGGGAATGTGATTACTGTGCTGAATCATCATCCACGGTCCATCTAACTCCAGGCGATGCACCTCGAGGCTTAAATTAAAATGTAGTTGTCTGTTGTGATCCCCTTTTTATTAATTCTTATTCAAATATTGTAAATATATTTATTTTGTCTGTATTCCTTGTGTTATTGCCGACTGGGAACCTTTCCATTGTTCTTTTCCTTTGTTATTACCCGGAGTTCCTTAAGCAAAGCCGGACTCTCAAGCACGCGGGCATAACTATATATTTACATATATATATATATATATATATATATATATATATATATATATATATATATATATATATATATATATATATATATATATGTATATATATATATATATATATATATATATATACATATATATATATGTATATATATATATATATATATATATATATATATATATATATATATATATATATATATATATATGTATATATATATATATATATATATATATATATATATATATATATATATATATATATATATGTATACATATATATATATATATATATATATATATATATATATATATATATATATATATATTTAAACATATATATATATATATATATATATATATATATATATATATATATATATCTGTATATATATATATATATATATATATATATATATATATATATATGTATATATATATATATATATATATATATATATATATATATATATACATATATATGTATATATATATATATATATATATATATATATATATATATATATATTTACATATATATATACATATATATATATATATATATATATATATATATATATTTACATATATAAATATATATATATATATATATATAATTACATATATATATATATATATATATATATATATATATATATATATTTATATATATATATATATATATATATATATATATATTTTATATATATATATATATATATATATATATATATGTATATATATATATATATATATATATATATATATATATTTATATATATATATATATATATATATATATATGTATATATATATATATATATATATATATATATATATATATATATATATATATATATATATATATACGGCCCCTGTGGCCGGAGGGGCATAAAATCAATTAGAATAGTGCCAACGTTATCCCTGCGTGTCATAAGAGGCGACTAATAGGGACGGGACAAGGGGGCTTTGAACCCCCTCTTCTTTATCTAAATCCTGTGAGACATCGACAAGGAGATGGAGCTGGGGGGAGAGTGACTGCTCCCCGCACTCTAGTTTTGGGGTGTTTGAATGTCCGTGGATGTAGTGCGATAGAGAGTAAAAGATTTGAGATTGGAAGTATGTTTAGGAATAGAAGGATGGATATATTGGCCTTGTGTGAGACAAAGATAAAAGGAATGGGTGGAGTGATGTTTGGTGAAATGTCTGGTAGAGTGTCTGGGATTGAAAGGGGAAGAGCGAGAGAGGGTGTGGCTTTATTGATGAGTGAATGGATGACAGGTAAAGTAGTGGAATGGAAGGAGATGTCATCTAGGTTAATGTGGGTAAAAGTTAGGTTGGGTAGGGAATGCTGTGTGTTTGTCAGTACGTATGGGCCAGGTAGTGAGAAAAGTGAAGAAGAGCAGAATGAGTTCTGGAATGAATTAACTAGGAGTGTAGAAGGACTGGGTAGAAGGAATTATGTAGTTGTCATGGGGGTTTAAATGCTAGAGTGGGCGCTGGAGAGGTAGAAGGTGTCATTGGGGAGTGTGGTGTACCAGGTGAAAATGAGAGTGGTGAGAGACTGGAAGATATGTGTGTTGAGCAAGAGATGGAGATAAGTTCTAGCTTTTTCTAAAAGAAAGATAAAAATAAGTATACATGGGTAAGAATGGCAAATGGAAGAGTAGTAGAAAGGGCATTAATGTATTATGTATTGATAACTAAAAGAAAGTTTGGAAGATTGATAGACGTGCACGTGTTTAGGGGTATGGCTAACAGTATGTCTGATCATTTTTTGGTGGAAGGAAAATTAGTTGTAGCAAAAGAGTGGGGGAATAGAGTAGGTGTATGTAAAAGGGAGCTAGTGAGGGTTGAAGAGCTAATAAAACCGGGGGTAAAAAGTAGATATCAGGAAAGGTTGAAAATGACATATGACGAAGTGAAAGTAAGAGAAACTGGTAATTTAGAGGAGGAGTGGAAGTTAGTAAAAGAAAATTTTGTTAGGATTACAAGTGATGTGTATGGCAAGAAGGTTGATGGAGGCAGCATGAGGAAGGGCAGTGAATGGTGGAATGAAGAAGTGAAGGTAAAAGTGGAAGAGAAAAAGAGGGCTTTTGAAGAATGGCCTGCAGCTTCCTCTGGTGCCTTAGATGACCGCGGAGGTAGCAGCAGAAGGGGATTCAGCATTATGAAGCTTCATCTGTGGTGGATAACGGGGGAGGGTGGGATGTGGCACCCTAGCAGTACCAGTAATAGTATAGAGAAGTATGAAAAATATAGAGAAAAAATGTGGAAGTAAAGTGCAAGGTATGTGAGGCAAAGAGGGCAGCTGACCTGAGATGGGGTCAGGGATTGGGTCCTTCATATGAAGAGAATAAGAAGAAGTTTTGAAAAGAAGTAAAGAGTAAGGAAGGTGGGCTCAGGAATTGAAGAGACAGTGAAAGATGGAAAAGGAAGGTTGTTAAAAGGAGAGGAGGCAAGGAAAAGGTGGTTGGAATATTTGGAAGTTTACTGAATGTTGAGGATAATAGGGAGGCAGATATAATTGCTGTTGCAGGTGTTGAGGTGCCGGTGATGGGAGATGATAATGAGAGAGCGATTACAATAGAGGAAGTGAGAAGACCACTAGATGAAACGAGAGTAGGAAAAGCATCAGGTATGGATGGTGTGAGAGCTGAGATGTTGAAGGAAGGGGATGTGACTGTACTTGAATGGTTGATGAGATTGTTTAATAGGTGTTTTGTGTTGTCAATGGTACCAGTAGATTGTGTTTGTGCATGTATTGTACCACTATATAAGGGTAAGGGAGATGTGCATGAGTGTTGTAATTCAAGAGGTATTAGTTTGTTGATTGTAGTTGGAAAAGTGTATCGTAGAGTTATGATTAATAGGATTAAGAACAAAACTGAGAATGCAATCTTAGAAGTACAGGTTGGTTTTAGAAGAGGTAGGGGTTGTATAAATCAGATTTTTACAGTTAAGCAGATATGCGAGAAATATTTAGCAAAAGGTAAGGAGGTGTATGTTGCGTTTATGGATCTGGAGAAAGCGTATGATAGAGTTGATAGGGAAGCAATTTGGAATGTGATGAGGTTATATGGATTTGATGGAAGGTTGTTGCAAGCAGTGAAAAGTTTTTACAAAGGTAGTAAAGCATGTGTTAGGATAGGAAATGAAGTGAGTGATTAGTTTCCTGTGAGAGTGAGGCTGAGACAGGGATGTGTGTTGTCGCCGTGGCTGTTTAACCCTTGTTGGTGGAGGGGTGAGAGAGGTGAATGCTCGAGTGCTTGGACGAGGATTAAAACTGGTAGACGAGAATGACCATGAATGGGAGGTAAATCAGTTGTTGTTTGCGGATGATACTGTACTGGTTGCAGACACAGAAGAGAAGCTTGGCCGATTAGTGACAGAATTTGGAAGGGTGTGTGAGAGAAGGAAGTTGAGAAATAATGTGGGTAAGAGTAAGGTTATGAGATGTACAAGAAGGGAAGGTGGTGCAAGGTTGAATGTCATGTTGAATGGAGAGTTACTTGAGGAGGTGGATCAGTTTAAGTACTTGGGGTCTGTTGTTGCAGCAAATGGTGGAGTGGAAGCGGATGTACGTCAGAGAGTGAATGAAGGTTGCAAAGTGTTAGGGGCAGTTGAGGGAGTAGTAAAAAATAGAGGGTTGGGCATGAATGTAAAGAGAGTTCTATACGAGAAAATAATTGTACTAACTGTGATGTATGGATCGGTGTTGTGGGGAATGAAAGTGATGGAGAGGGAGACATTGAATGTGTTTGAGATGAAGTGTCTAAGGACTATGGCTGGTGTATCTCGAGTAGATAGGGTTAGGAACGAAGTGGTAAGGGTGAGAACGGGTGTAAGAAATGAATTAGCAGCTGGAGTGGATATGAATGTGTTGAGGTGATTTGGCCATGATGAGAGAATGGAAAATGGCTGTCTGCTAAAGAAGGTGACGAATGCAAGAGTTGATGGGAGAAGTAAAAGAGGAAGGCCAAGGTTTGGGTGGATGGATAGAGTGAAGAAAGCTCTGGGTGATAGGAGGATAGATGTGAGAGAGGAAAGAGAGCGTGCTAGAAATAGGAATGAATAGTGAGCGATTGTGACGCAGTTCTGGTAAGCCCTGCAGCTTCCTCTGGTGCCTTAGATGACCGCAGAGGTAGCAGCAGAAGGGGATTCAGCATTATGAAGCTTCATCTGTGGTGGATAACGGGGGAGGGTGGGATGTGGCACCCTAGCAGTACCAGCTAAACTCGGTTGAGTCCCTTGTCAGGCTGGGAGGAACATAGAGAGTAGAGGTCTCCTTTTTGTTTTTCTATCATTGGTTGATGTCGGCTACCCCCCAAAATTGGGGGAAGTACCCTGGTATATGTATTTATGAATATATATATATATATATATATATATATATATATATATATATATATATATGTATGTATGTATGTATGTATATATATATATATATATATACATATATAAATATATACAGTATATATAAATATATATATATATATATATATATATATATATATATATATATATATATATATATATATATATATATATATATATATATATATATATATATATACCTTTACCTGTGATAGAGCCAACTTCCTCTCTCTCAAATACCTCTAATGTGTGTTCTTTGCAAAGTGAATAAGTTAATACCCATCATACTGTGGTGTGTTGAACTGTGATTGAAACTTTGAAGGGGATTGCAAATTTTTTTTTTTATTTTACGTGATGGTATTATATCAATGTTTGCAACGGACCCTGTGTGATTTATGTGAGAACGTGAAGTGTATTTGTATTCCTATCTGGTCGGAAACTTTTTTTGAACTAAACACAAAAGTTTATCAGAAACTTTTATGCAAATGTCAATAAGATTTTAATCACTAGTGTGTGAAAGGTTAACTATTCTTGTTAACTATCAAGATTAATATTTTTTGCAAAATTTAATTTCCAGTGAAACATTTGATCATATAATTTCTAAAGTATAATATTTTCTTGTCTTAGTCTGAGTTTTGTTCCTATATAGTATTTTGATTGATTTATTTTTTATGCAAATTCTTTCAAAGTATTGTAGTTTTTTTTATAGAAATTAAATACTTTCATAAATTGCGTATTATTTCGATTACTAGTATTTCTAACAGAACTCTTTCAAATCCCTGTTAAAGAATTGTAGAAAGAGGTTGTTTTGAATATTTCTTGATAATACTAACCGAATTTGTTTTGAGTGTATGTAAGATACCTTTGAATATTCAGTGCTTTTATGTATTGCCGTCCGGTAGTTATATAATTTTCTTAGAGCTTGGGT
The DNA here is from genome assembly GCF_036898095.1 of Palaemon carinicauda. Lineage (NCBI taxonomy): Eukaryota > Metazoa > Arthropoda > Malacostraca > Decapoda > Palaemonidae > Palaemon > Palaemon carinicauda. The sequence goes on from NC_090752.1 coordinate 24,869,322, forward strand.
ATTAATTCTCACAAATGTTACAGGCTTATGTAAAAACAAACAGGTGAGTTTGGAACTCAAAAGGTTATATAACTTACCAGCCGTAATATACATAAAATATATTTTGGTGCCCAGACCCAGGACTATAATATATATATTTATTATATTATATATATATATATATATATATATATATATATATATATATATATATATATATATATACATATGCATGTATACATACATATATATATGTATATATATATATATATATATATATATATATATATATATATATATTAATAAATATATATATATATATATATATATATATATTCATATGTATATATATATATATATATATATATATATATATATATATATATATATATATATATATATATATATATATATATACTGTATATATATATATATATATATATATATACTGTATATATATATATATATATATACATATATATATATATATATATATATATATATATATATATATATATATATATATATACTGTATATATATATATATATATATATATATACATATATATATATATATATATATATACTGTATATATATATATATATATATATATATACATATATATATATATATATATATATATATATATATATATAATATTTTTACAAAGCTGGTGTACATGTCAGTAGAATCTTTTGTTCACCGATTTTGTATGTGTATTTAAGAGATATATGGCCAGCTAGTAAGGTGAGTTCCATTCATATAGGTTTAAGTAAATATTTGTAAATTACATAAGACTGTCGTCATTCATTATTCATTTTGTCACTCAGTTTTGTACATGCAAATATATGTTATTTTAAAGGATTATTTTTTTTTTCCCTCATAGATTTGTTATAAAGTCTTACGTAAACTTGTTACAAGGTATGCTATATGACAAACCCTAGATGTGGCATCATGTTTGTACGTGGTTGGAAGTTTCATGAAGGTTCTAGACTGAAAATTATTTGTTTTTTAATGTTATGCGAGTAGGTGGCTAGAGGTAGCTGGCTGGGTTGCCTCGCCAGGCGACGTTTGAACCATACTTCAAGTCTTTCAAGTTGGACACCTGCCATCATGATAGGCTGGTCGGACCTGCCCTCACGTTTTAAGAATGACAAATTGGAAATATCTATGGATTATTAGGATGATAAATTTAAGGGCTTATCAATGCTTAGCATACATAGATATCTAGCTTAACCTTCCGAAAGAACCAACATCCGACAGTCCTCTCTCCAGCATATATCCAGACACTATGTATTTCCTCTCAAACCTGAATAATGTTTCCTCTCAAGCGTTAATAGTGTTTTCTCTCAAACGAGTAAAGTGAATTGTGTATAATAAAACGTTTGGTAAATTTTGATTTTGAAAGACGTTCATTATATATGTGAGTACAGGTTATTATGAAAAAATTATTTCATCATTCCTACCTGGTCCTGTTTGATTTAGTAAGACAGTGAAGTGCATTTATTCTTGCCTAACCGTTCTGTGACCTTGTGAGACCCCAGAGAACCTAAGAGTAACAGTTACGTATATTGAAGTGTAAATTTTATTTATTATCTATAATGTTAAAGTGTCAGTTTTTTTCATTATTTGTCAAAATTAAATATTTTCATAGATTAATTTTAAGTGGAACAAGTGATAATAGACTTTTTTAATTGTCATTTTGTCTTAGTCTAAGGTCAAGTTCTGATTCAAATTTCGAGTGATTTATTTTTGGTATTAATTTTGAATTGCTATTTTTATAGAATATATATATATATATATATATATATATATATATATATATATATATATATATATATATATATATATATATATATATATATATATATTATTGTAAAATAAGTATTATCTCGATCACCAATAATCAACTCAGTAACTTGCTTGTATCACCTAACTAAGAACCAAAGTCAGAGGTTGGTTCTAGAATAGTTCCCGTTAAAAGCAATGTAATCAACCACTTTGTGTTTTTAGTGTAACTTGTGGAGACCTTCAGATATTCAGTGATCATATATGTTAACGTCTGGGAGCTGCTTATTTTTATTCTCTTATATGATTGTAATAAGGTTAAGGACTGTGGCTCCTTAACATTGTATTGCAGCATTGATAATGTTTCTTTAACTTTGCATGACTTAAAATTTTAGGTATGACTCTTGCCATCAAATTTACTTTTGGGAAACAATTAGACTTTTGCCTTCTTCAATTGCAAAAAAAAAAAAAAAAAAAAAAAAAAAAAAAAAAAAAAAAAAAAAAAAAAAAAAAAATGGCTTATTGAAAAAGTCTTTCAAGATTTTTGGTGATCTATCTATTCTGAAGAGGTGTTTTAATTCTTATATTTTACCTTGTTTTGAGTATTGTCCTCATGTTTGGTCTTCAGATGCTGATTCTCATCTTAATTGGCTGGACAGGTATTTACGGTCTATTAAATTTCTTATTCATGATCTCGATATTAATCTCTGGCAACGTCGTTCAGTTATTTTTTTATGTGTGTTGCATAACATTTTTTGTAATTCTGACCATCCTTTACAATCTGATCTTCCTGGCCAGTTCCATCTTGTTCGAAATACTAGGTGTGCAGTTAAATTTGATAGTCAGGCCTTCTCCATCATGAGGCTCAATACTAAACAGTACTGTCGAATTTTCATTCCAGCTGAGACCAAGTTGTGGAATGATCTTCCTAATCGGGTAGTTGAATCAGTGGAACTTTAAAAGCTCAAACCCGCAGCATTTTTTTTCTCTATCTTGAATAGGCTTACATGAGTCCTTTTATAGTTTATATACCAAATATCTGTTTTAATATTACTAATATTTTTGCAATATATTATCTCAATTTTCATTAGTTCTTATATCGCTTATTTTTTTCCTTATTCCCTTTCCTCACTAGGCTATTTTCTCCTGTTAGAGCCCTTGGGCTTATAGCATCTTGCTTTTCCAATTAGGGCTGTAGCTTTGCTAGTAATAAAAATAACAAAAGAAATAATACTTAGGAAAATTATAAAATCACTTGCTTTAGTGGAAATTATCTTTTACACAATTAGTCTTGACACTTAATAAAAATAGTTAACCTTATAACAATACAAATATGCTTCATGTTTGTACAGGGCCAATTAAAAAACTCTAACAAAAGATTTTATAAATACTCACTAGGTTTACAAAACCCGTCACACCAAAACTCTCAATTCCCAAATAAATAATGCAGTAAAAACTGCTGGTTATCATCTAAGAAATCTTGCTCCTATGAAAAATTAACTATGAAAATTATATAAAGAATCCTGTGACAAACTGTGTTATTACCAGAATTAACTACTGCAACACCATATCTTACAATTTACCAAAAGAACAACTTAGGAAATTAAAAATAGAATAAACAGAGGGGCAAGACTGATCAAAGGTGTCCCATCTAGAGAAAGGATCACCCCTATACTAATAGATTTACCCTAGCTGCCAATTAAAACGAGAATTTAATTTAAAATATGTACAATAACTGACCAAGTTATCAGAACCGATCAAAATACTTTAGAGAATTGTTACATATTACGCAGCCAACAAATCGTGTTGACACGAGAATAGGTACAGATGTTTTCAAACTATTGGAACCTAGATATATGTCTACTGTAGGCTTCAGAGCCTTTAAATATGCATCTCTGAGACTATAAAATAAGCTCCCACGAGACATTTGAATGATTAAAGACATTAAGGCTTTCAAGAGGAAACTGAAAATCTTCTTATTCTGTTGGTCGTTTGACAGTAACGATTTACAGTAAATGAGCAATATGTGATATGAAATGTTGAACACTCTCAGCAAACAAGATAAAACGACAGTGGAGGTCCTTTAAAGACTACGGTTCCCCTGCTTTATGGAACCAGAAAAGCAGCCGTCAAAGTAAATAAAAGTAAGTAAAAACCAGAAAAACAGAAAGGGGATCATCCTTTACGATGTGGCCTTCTACAACTAAAGAAAGCCGTTTCAGCTGCTACTGCACTAACTTTTCTCCTGTCGAATGCTATGCTCCTACTCTCCACTGATGCCAGTTACATTGTAATAGAGTAGGTAATCAAACAAACTATCAATGGATTGCCCAGCCTATTGGCTCTCTTTAGTAGTGTACTTTCCAAGAAGGAATCCAGCTACTCTACATTCGACTGCAATCTGATAGCACTTTATTTAGCTGTCTGTCATTTTCTCCACATTCATGGGGACTATATGCACCTTGTGCACACCTTCACTTAACAGTCTAACATTTGGTACCTTTGTCAACACAAATATCTTTGCATTTCTGAATACAACTACACCATTCAAAACATACCCGGTAAAGTGAATTCAATTGCCGAACTCTTTTTGGAAACCCACTGTTCACTGTCTGCCGGAGAAAGGATTACAAGGTTTTTGCAGAATCCAATTAGAAGGACTACTAATAATCAACCTGTATGACATGCAAGTCTCTCTATCGACAGGATGCCGCCCTCGATGTCTCCAATGCCATCATACTCTGTGATGTTAGTACTGGTAGGCTATGCCTAAATACCTGACTCCATATTCCAAAAGTGTTTCAATTATTCCATGGCCTCTCAGACTCCTCACAACGATCTACTGCACCGCTACAGAAATTAAAGTTTATATGGCATAGCATTACTAAAAATACCAAGAATTAGGTTTACACTTGGACTTCATAAAAGACTTGAAAAGTTCGTCAAAACAAGTATTTTGGGTGTGGGCAGTTTTTCATAAACCTCAGCATAATTTTGCCTACATAGATATAAAGATATATATATAAAGAAAAAAAAAACTTTTTTTTAGAATATTGGGGGAGTGGGGTAAGGTGCAACATCACTGTATCAAGGTAAAAAGCTATGCATAGCAATGTGTGATTAACAAGGTGAAAGAGAAAAATTCATTACCAAAGATCTGAAAAAAAAAAATGAGCTTAATCTGTTCAAGTATGTCAAAATATACATGTTACAAACGTGGTAAAAAGGCACCATTTTGGTGACCAAGAAGACTATAACTCCTATAATATTGAATATTGAAGTATATTACAGCCAATTACTATTTTCCAACTTGGTGTACTGAATTTGCGTGAATTTAACGCACTAAGGCTAGTAAATTTGAGGGAACTATGATGAAAACATGAGTTTTGAAAGCACTCAGTCCCCCAGTTAGACAGGTTTACCTGACCAGAATTAATAACTAAAGGAACTAACACATGATCAGGCATTCTAACATTAGGGCCAAACTTGCTTATAATCATTGTATACTAAGTCCTAATAATTGTCAGATTTGTGAGTATTCTCATTGATGATTTGCTTACGGCCTGATCCAGAAGCAAAGCCAAAAGCTCTTGATCAATGACAATTTATAAGAAAAAAAATCAGTCACCCCCTTTCTATCGCATTTTTTCTTATCAGTAAGGGTCAAAAGCCAATTAAAGAACTGAACCATCATTCCACAAACGTTTATAAGCTGAATCTCATGATATCCAAATTCATAACAGGACTTAATGAAAACCATGGTACTCATTCCTAATAAACGCTGATGATGCCCTTGCCCTACAAATGAAATTCTGTTCAAATTAATTGATTTCTTAAAATTTGTCATAAGCAGCCCAAATGAGTGCATCTTTTGATGAATAAAAGTTTCGGAACAAGATATACAATATATTGTTTGGAGGCAACTGTAAGGTCTCTAATATGGTCATGTAGTCTACAAATTTTGCAATACAATTCTTGGCATTGGAGCATTCTAGAACGCATTCTTCCTCAATTTTCTCAATATCTCCAGACAATAGAAATTCATCATCATATCACTTCAATATCGAACCCACAGGAGGACAATGCCATTTGCCTCTGTGGTATATTGATCGGAGATAGGATGCCCCAGTGGGCTTCCTGGTTGGATGTGTTCCATTGTTTGTGGTGTTACCCCACGTGAGGATTCAGGGTGGTGGGCTAATCCCCATTAGTGGCAGTTTTTTCTAGGTTTTCCCACCTTGATCCTTGCTCGGTTTAGGCTTACTCAGTCCTTCCTGGTGAGGGTTGGATGAACATCAGTCATTTTCTCGCAACTTCTCTAGCTTCTGAGCAGCTGCCCGGATTGTTTCTCGTCCTTCGGCTATTTGAAAACCAACTTAAGAATGATAATAACAAAAGCAATATGTATATGGTTAGCCGAGGAGAAAAGATAAATGCAATCTGTGTACTAAACGATAAAGTGTCAAAAAAAAAAATAGTCAACATGGTAGAGCCAATACACCATGTAGGACTTAGTAGCCTCCAGGATAAACCTTTCAACTGAAGGAAGGATAGTAATCGCCGTTTTTATAATGAAAGGAATATAAAGAGGCAGATCAGGAAAAGGTGACATTGATTTACTCATTCTTATTCCGTATATCTTACAAATGGGATTCATTTATGTTCTCCCTAAAACTAATTATATTTTACCAGTCACAAAGCTCAATATTCACACAGTTTCGTTTTTTTAACCAACACCATATTTATTTAGTAATCCAAGCAACTAGCAGATAAAAAAACCACCCAAGTATACACTGAATTAAGATAAAAACATAGAATTATGATAGTGATCTGTTGGCTAAGATTGTCATAATTTTCTTTTAATGAAAAATGCTATTATTAAACAAATAAGATAATTGCTTTAGGGTAAATCTGGATACATAATACAATTCAAAAACTGTTTTTTTACGGGAGCAACAACTGGAGTTTGAAGGGTATTCAGAAAACAGATTGAAAGAGAAAATTATAAGGATTGATATAATGACTATTATCCATCTATTGAAACATCAAATTTAAACAGCGAAAATAATAGAATTTAGTAATACATATTTTTCAGGTATATTTACCCCCAAAATGCAAAGTAATCTTTGACACTGACAAAATAACATTAAACTAGGTCTATGTCTATTGCAAATAAAAAGAACAAAGTACAGAAAAATCAATTTAACAATTCATTTTAACTAAAACCTTTAATTCTAACATTATTCTTTCATTGTGATATGGGTAAAGATCAGTTGGGGAAACAACAGGAAATATATACTTTTCGACATTCAAATTCCATCTAATCAGCTTTTAATATTATCCAACTTATCATACAATCATGTTATTCTATGAACGTTAAAAAGAATAGTGTTACTTTTACTATTATTAGCTAAGCTACAACCCTAATTAGAAAATAAGGATACTATTAGTCCAAAGGCCCCAACAGGGATAGATAGCCCTGTTAAAAAAAGAAATACGGAAATAAAGAAATATATGAGAAGATATGAACAATGAAAATAAAATATTTTAAGAACAGTAACAACATTTAAACAGATCTTTTATATAAACTATAAAGGAGAATTACATCAAGCTGTTCAAGATAAAGATATTTGCTGTAAATATGAACATATGAAGTTCTACCAATTCAACAACCTGATTAGGTAGATCATCCCACAACTTGGTGAAAGCTGGAATAGAACTTTTAGAATACTGTGAAGTATTGAGCCACACGATGGAGAAGGCCTTATAATTACAGTAGATTTAACTGCATACCTAATATTAGGAACAGGAGGGTACTGTCACATAACATCTGAATTTAAAGGTTGGTCAGAAATAGGAAAAGTATTATGCAACATGCATAACGAACTTTCTTAGTAAACCAATTTTCTAGTGCCCTTGAAGATGATAAAGGCCTAATGTTTTTCTCAAAAGTAAATTTGCCATCGAGAATCACACCTAAGATTTTAAGTCGTAAAGAGTTAAAGAAGCATTAGCAATGTTGAGATCATGATATTGAAGACCAACTGTCCTTAATATATTTACAATCATACTTTGAGTTTTCTTAGGATTCAAATTCATGTCCCATACTTTGTCCTATGCACCAATTTTAGCTAGATCTTTATCAAGGGACTCAGCAACCTCAGATCTACATTCAAGTGATGGAATCGGTACAAAGAGAGTAGCATCATCTGCATATGTAACGAAATTGATTTCTTGGCCAAACCACATGTCCTGTGTATATAGTATGGAAAGTAATGGGCCAAGAACACTACTCTTGGGGGAACACCAGATTTCAAATTCCTAAACTCATTTTGGTACCCATTAACAACTTTTTACGATCAATTACTTAACTACTAAATAACTATGTTAAGAAAAGACCAACCACCTCCCAACTGTTTGAGTGACACAGTAAATGGCAGCACTAAAATCATGGCCATAATCAAGGGATTTCTGTACAGTATTGGAAATTGTAAGAAGGGTATCACATGCTCCAAGGCCACTACGAAAGACAAATTGTAAAGTAAGGAACAGATGATTACTTTCAACAAACCTATTAAGATGTTTTACCAAAAGACGTTCAAAAACTTCAGATAATATGGGTGTTATGGAAATTGGGTGGTGATCAATTGGATTTGAGCTACCACAAACAGTTTTACATAGTCGAGTAATATTAAGTATTTTTCAACAAATGGTAAAAGCTCCTCTTCTTTCGACTATTTGGTATATGTGTAGGGCTATAGGTAAAGGAAAAATAATCCATAACAAGTGATAGAGATCCAATGTAGTAGTGTCTCACCAGTCATAGAAATGAATAACTGTTTAGCGACAGAATCTCAGCTGGTTACTGGTGGCTCCGGCAACCTATTTAATGGAAATACTAGTGATTCATGATATATCAATGAAAAAAAATTTTTTGTTGTCAAAATAAACGTTCATTGGTGTTATTTTTTATTACTGTCCGGTCAACACTGAGTTTAACTTTATTTCCTGGGCACCAACCACATGTTGAGATACTACGGCTAGAGAGTTATGGGATCATTTGACTGGCCATAGCCTCTGTACCATGGTTTTCCATTGTCTTGGGTGAGAGTTCTCTTGCTTTTGGTTACACATGGGCACACTATTATATCTTATTTCACTTCGTTTTGTTTTGTTAAAGTTTTTTTTATAGTTTATATATGAGGTATTTATTTTGATGTTATTACTGTTTTTAAAGTATTTTATTTTTTGTTGTTCCCTGTTCTCACTGGGCTATTTTCCCTGTTGGAACCCCTGGGTTTATAGCATCCTGCTTTACCCACTAGTGCTGTAGCTCAGCAAGTAATAATAATAATAATAATAATAATAATAATAATAATAATAATAATAATAATAATAATAATAATAACAAGGTCAAGAATATATATGTTGTTCAACAATTAGTTTCAAGTAAAGTTGTTATATCATTGACTCTAATGATGAAAAGAATATGATTTTTAATATATTACATCTGTCTAGATATAAAGTGGTAATTTTCACTAAGAACACTCCATTTGAGTTTCTGACTACATGATTTGGAATTAAGAAAGTTTGGACGAGTACATACAATCTCAATTATATACTTAAAATTTTGCATCCTATCCAAGCTGCCACTGAAGTAGAGTGTGGAGAAGGCATTACACGACCTACCAGAAAGTTAAAGCTATTACTAGAAGGTGTTGTCAACAACAAAGATACAGTAAAAACTGCATCATTTTGGCAGGCTATTATACTAGCATCTAGACCCCTCCTTATCCTTGCTCCTCTATAGATGACTCTGGGTATTCAACTTCATTACCCCTTTGTATCACGTTTCTTAATTGATTCCTTGCATGAGCATGGATTTTGTGTTTTATACAGTGATGTGTGACGTTTTGAAATGAGTGGTGCTGTTAATTATGGCACATATATTCCATGTGGCAGATAATACAGACCACAATGTCATAACACTGGATTGTCCTAACACATTCTGTAGAATGGGCATCATTGATATGGTTACACCCGGATCCAAGTTACCCTAGGCAGTCACTAAAGTCAATGTCACTTCTCAAGATATTTCACACCCGGGTATTATACAGATACAATACTAACAGGAAGATAAACAGGATCTAACACAATTGTAGTATGATCTTTTCTCATTTGTGCCTGCCAGTGATGCCACACCAAATCTGGATGTACTCTAGCAAACAACACTACTACTCAGTTCATACTAACATTTGTGGGCAGGCACTATGCAATTCTTGCATGATGGAGTACATCCTGGAAAGTCCTCCACCATATTCTTACCATTAGTTATTATGAGTTCTTGTGACAAAACATGCATATTCAATAGACAGTGCTACATTACTGAACATCCGTTAATCTGTTTTGGGGAATTTTTTATCAATATATTCTTGAGTGTGTTGTTTCTAAAAATTACATTAATTCCAAAAGGTTTTAAAATTCCAGGAAGAGGTACAAACTGTTTGAAAAAAGGTAAAACAAGGAGGTTATTCACATTAAAATCATCGTT
>NC_090752.1:24890140-24897640 GCF_036898095.1 Palaemon carinicauda
TGCATACAAAATGTACACAGTATAGTATTAGATAATTTCACTCATTTCTTCTTATGACTTCTGCAACTAAAATACAGAATACCCCAAGGGAAAAAAATCATTTATTCATCGGTGTTACACATCCTCATCAATAACCTCTCTCTAGTTGCTGGCAATACAGGTCAACTGGGCGGGTTATGGGTTGGAATAGATATTCCTTCATCCCTTGATTTTACTTTACGGGTTTACGGCACAATTTCGCAACACAAGTCACCACCACCGTTTCACCATTTTTTTTTTTTAAATCACTACTCCACTTGCACTTGTAACTATCTATTTGTGACCACTAGCCGTTTTCCTGAATAAATCATTCAGCTTCCCAACCTTTTCTTATAACTCTAAGTATAATGTATTCAGATCTACACCTTCTCAAACACTGCTCCCAAGTCTCCTTGTTGATGCTGGAGAGTTACCTCTAGAGTCTAGACCATTACCAATTGTCTTCTATTATCTTTTATGGATTTAGGTTGCAAAGAATCCCTCATTATTTGGCCTTTCAGACTGCAGGCTTTGAAAGGCACTTAACATACTTGGAGTTGCATCCTTATGGCTTTCGGTTGAAACAATTATTAAACAAACTTGATATAATTAGAAGTAAGGTGCTTCATTTAAGATGCCGTCAACCCCTATATGGAAATTACCAGAGATACCTTTTTTTGTAAATATTTTATTGGTAAAAAAAAAAAAAAAAAAAAAAAAAAAAAAAAAAAAAAACATGACTGATTTAGTAGCTAGGTGTCTTTTTAAGGAACATGTTGAAAAACATAGGGAATCAACTTTTATGTATACCGATGGCTCCAAATCTGATGCTGGCATTGTGCTTGTAGTATACGGTAGTTCTTACAATGGTAGAGGTGCACTTCCTCCAACATCTTCCAAATTTACTGCTGAGTTATATGGCATACGAACGGCTATTGAGAGAATGGCGTTAAAAGGGGAGGGCAATTTTACCGTTTATAGTGATTCACGAAGTGTTCTTCAAGCTTCCGAAGTTTTAAAGATTTTAGAGGGGCTTTAATTAATGGCCTTAAAGGTATAACAGTTCGATTTTGCTGGAAATGAAGAGACAGATTGAATGGCAAAGAGTGCTGCAATCGAGTTGCTACCAACAAGGTATACCATTCTCTGTAATTACTTTTTACCAGCAATTAATAATTTTATTTATAACAATTGGCAACAGCATTGGGATAGTTTAACCGAAAATAACATGAAAGAAATTGCAAATGTCATATCCCTTTGGAGGTATAATGGGATGCCCCTAAAATGGTAGACTACTCTTTGTCGTCCCTGCATTGGTCACACTCGGATGACACATGAGTCTCTGCTGGCTGGCCAACACCAACAATATTACGATAACTGTTTAATAACCATTACGTTGAAGCATTTGTTGACTGAATGCCTCACTTATAACACAAAAAGAAATAGATATCTGTTTGAGGCTTGGGGTGAAGATGGCAGGTTCATCCTTGCCAAGATCTTTGGACATGATATACCGTACAATACTGGTGACATTTATGAATTTATATCAGAAGCAGGTCTTCTTAATGCTATTTAGGTTTTATGACATATTTACTTTTCTTTTTTTAATATAATATTCTTTTAATCTTTATTTATGATAAAGGATATCAGCGCCAATGACCTTTGATGTCAGGATGCCAGAGAACTTCAAATCATTCATCATTCTATAACACTGTCTTTCCTTGAGGCTGAACTTTAATCCCATAGCCACTTGACACTTTGGAACCACCCCGGCCCTAGCAACCAGGAATCATATAATACATAAATAATATAGCATCCACCTGACGGATCACACCAGACCTATTTAACCTGTTTCTGTTTGATTTTAGGTTCACTCAGCAGCATGTCATACGTATTGCTACAACCAGCAAAATTATCACAACACTTTACTTATACATTATGCCCTAACATAAGAACACATTGTTATCATCAAGTTCATTGAGAACACGTCAAAAGAAGAAATGAGGTCTGTTCAAGCAACGACAATAGCAAAGAAAATATTTTTAAAAAAAATCCTACTCATCAACTCAAGGAATGTCGCATATGCAGGGCTAAAGAGGTACACTCAGATTGACACTTTTGAAAACTACCTCTTCTGGCACCACATGTATGTGTACCTAATGATGTTCAGACAGGGCTCCATTAATAATGCTTTATATCACTACAGTGTTAGATTTAACCATCTCTACTCAGTATGGACCCAGATACATTGGCTCTAGTTTGTGTTTCCTAGGCTGTAATAATTTCAAATACATACGATCACCCACATATATTTTTACCAGTGTGATTTTGAACCGACCATCATACTTGGAGCTGTGTTTTTCTTTGGTTCTTTCCAAAAACCTTTCATTGGTGTTCACTACTCTTCTTAATGGATTTAGTGAAGAGACACGATATTGCTCAGTTGAATAATTTGGCAAATGTTGCGAATTAATCAGGATCTTATATGGTAACACAGAATCCTGTCCATACACTAAAAAGAAAGGTGTGTCCCTGAGTGAAGCATTATATGCAATGTTCAAAGCTAGCTCAGCTGTAGGAAGCACAACATGCCTATGAAGGGGCTCATCAGCCACTAAGTAACGTAAAATTCACATCACTTCCCTATTGAGATTCTACTAAGCCAGTAGCTGCAGGCCTATATGAGGCCACTGAAAAGTGTTTCACTTTAATCGAGTCCGTGACCGATTTCACCACCTTGTTTATAAACTCGAAATCATTATCACTTATCTAAATTTTCAGGCAGCCAAGTCTATTAATGAAAGAGCACAGGGCCTGGGCTAATGCATTGCTGACTTATCCAACATTGCGTAAGTATGAGTGTAATGAGTAAATACATCCATAAATACATATATACACTTCTGTTGTGTTATATAAGTAGGAAATGGTCATACCACATTCATATTCACCCTATGATATTTAATAGGTATCACAGGCCACACTCTCGCTTCCGGTACAGTGTTTTTATGTTCTTTGAAACAGTTACAAGCATGACAACCTTTTATATAGTTTTCTATAGATTTTTCCATTCATAACCAAAAGAAGGATTCACATGCTCTTCTTACCTTTCTATCAATCCCTAAATACCCTGCATACGGACTTGCTTGTACAATGGGGATGGATCGATTAATTGAAGAGGGAGGAAGAACTACCCTTGCACAAAATCACCCCCCCCCCTTTCCGTAAGCACAATATAAGATGTAATTCTATATAAAAAAAAATCTCACAAGTCCCATTAAGAAATGATGGATAACTCTCCGATTCCCCTTTAATCACTGCTTGCATTCTTTCCACCCATTCCTCTTTTTTTCTGTCCCTCTCGGACTTCCTTTATATCCCAACCTGCAATTCAATCATTCTGGACACCCCTGGTCGAGTCCTTGGTCACCCACATACATTCACCTTCACCATTTCCATATATCTCTCTCCAACATCTCTAACCCTCTCTCTCACTTACGGATCTCATTTTCTGATTGCTCCTGGCGTGAATTCTCATCCTGTTTTTTGTTTTGATTGGGCCTTCAGTATTTTAGTTCCGATCTTTGTTCCTCTTTTGCACCTAGTTGTTACTCCTATTACTTCACCTTCTGAGAGTGCCTCAGCTACCTTGTTAGCTTCACCTTTTATGTGGCCAAATCACTTTCTGTTAAACTTCAACATTCTTTCAATCCATCACGCTTGTCTAGATGTCAAGTCACCTTTGTAAAATAAATCACGTAAGGGGCAATGATCACTTTGCAACTCAATGGGCTGACATAATAAAAAGAACTGATGCTTCTCTAGAACTCAAAGAATAGCCAAAAGCCTCACGATTGAATGTACTATAGTTTTTTTCTGCCCCTTTTAATGCCCTGGAAGAAAAACAAATGGGCTGCTCTCTACCTTCATTATCTCATTGAGAAATTACTCCACCAATAGCTACACTACTCGCATCTGTTGTCACTAAAAACAGCCGATCAAATTTAGGATATGCGAGTAAGTCGTTGCTAGATAAGGCAGCTTTCAAAGGCCCTTTCTTCTTCCACTACCCAATTTATTACTTTTGGTTTCTTTAAAGCATCTAAAGGTCTCGAAATCTCTCCAAAAACTTTTTATGAATTTACGGTAATACCCAGCAAACCTAAGCAACCATGCTAATTCCTTAGTAGTATATGGCCTTGGGATATCTCTAATACCTTCTACTTTACTGGGACAGGGTTGGATAGATTCTGGGGTTATTTTATGACTTAAAAATTTGACCTGTTCACAAAAAATTTGCACTTCAACAAATTTATTTTCATACTATTACATCGCAATGCTTCAAAAACTTTATGAATATTATTATTAGGTTCTTCGGCCGGTGTCCCTATATTTATAATATCGTCTAAATAAACAAGAAAATTATGGCCATTTATGGGAGACAAACCCCCATCATTACTCTAAAAAATGACTTGGAGCATTTTTAACACCGAAAGGAAGAAAATTAAACTGAAATAGTTGATCATTGGTTATAAATGCCGTTTTACATTTAATGTCTTCCTGAATGGGTATTTGGTAGTATCAAGATTTTAAATCGATAGTTGTAAATCATTTACTGTCCCGTACATTCAAAAGTAATTCTTCGACCGAGGGCAACGGAAATGCATTATCCTCAGTGACTGCATTCAACCTCCTATAATCAACACATAACCTTACCAAACCATCCTTTTTCCTAGCAGCTACAATTAGAGAAGCCCAGGGAGATTCGTTATCCTTGATTATCTCTCGTTCCCATAATTTACTAATTTCCTTTTCCATCTCTCCCTGGAAATGAATGGGTAACTTATAAGGCCTTGACCTGATCGGGTCCGCCTGCCCAGTTTCAATGCTAAAGAGAAATCGATCAATCCTCCAGGGTGGCTCGTCTCCAGTTGCAATTACATCGGAATAATTATTATCAATGTTACTAGCTTCAGGTTGATGTTCGGGAAATAGTTTTTGCGCTTGCAAAATCAAGTTTTGAGTGTGTTCGTATGTGGGGGCTGGAGTTGTGGCTCCCAGGATCCCATTATTAGCAATTTCCCATAACTCTAATTCACACACAGAATCACTTCCTAACACATCTCTTTCATTTGACAAATTAATTATCGTTATATCAGGTCTTTCCTCTTTTATTTCTGACAAGCGCTCTAAAACAACGTGTGCCCATCTGTCGTGGGCTTCAACTACAACTTTGGTTCCCTCTGGGAGAAGCTGACACGGGGTTACTGATATGCTTGTAAGTGTTTGGGGAGGCAATATTTCTCTTTCAGGTACAGCTGTTACCTTACTCAATTGTCTCTCCTTTCTTGCACAAGAATTTACTCTCTCATGACTTTCTATGGGTAAAATGCCCCCTTCTGCTTTTACTGTTATTCTATCCTTTAGCTCGAAAATTTATATTTGATTACTCCTCATAAAATCCCACTTCAGTATAGCCTCGATTCCTTGAATTCCTATGGTGAGCAAGACAAAAAAAAAATCATGTATAACCTTCACAGATGGTTGTATTCCTTGTGTGTGGTCTATTTCATTCTTGTTTGTCGAGGATGACAGATGCCACTGACTGTAGTGGGTTTGAGGAGGTTCCTTTTTCAAAAAGTGAAATGTTGGCTCCCATGTCGATCAGTGCTAGAATGGACTTATCTGGTATGTTAATCCTGACTATAATAACATTCTGAGCCGCCCATTAGGGTATATGGGGCCCATACCAATGACCTCGCTTACAATACCGGTGGCCCTTGCTCCTCTCCCTAGTGCTGCGGGGGTGAGGTCGGGGGTGCCAAGGGAGATCCGACCTACTGCTCTACCGAGTCCATCGTAGTCACTCTCACCGCTGTCTTGGCTGCTGATTTTGCTATCTTGTAGGGGCGGGTATCGATCTCCCTTGCCTCCCCATTTCCTTTTACTCGGATGATAGGTGGTGTGGGTGTGCCACAGCCCCACCACCCCTCGGAGGTATTTGCTGGGCACTCTCGAGATAAATGACCGTAGCCCGGACAAGTGTAACAGTGGGGGCATCCTTGGGTGGGGCACTCCACTCATAGGCGCCCCTCTCCCGCACACTGCCAACATTGTAAGACTCTTCTCACCTGCTAACTACGTTCTCCCCTCTCCCTGTCTGGGGGTTGGTGAGTGCCTCTCAAGTCTATAAACTTTTAAGAATTGGGGCAGTTATTCTCAGTCCTTTTTTTTTTCTAGCAAACTGTCAAGAATGTTTTGTATCGCTATCACTATGTCTGCTAACGAGCGATTGTCATCGAACAAATAACCACATAAATATGGGTTTACTAATCTGCGAATGGTCACGGTCAAATGCTTTTTCAGCCTCTTTTGGGAAATTGGCACTCCGTGTAGCAAGCGAATCACAATCTCGAAAAATGCGAGTTGCAAAACTGAGAACTGATCTACCTTTTCAAATTTTGGGTTTTTATTTTCTTCCCTGACCCCTTTTCTCACATCAAGTAAGGCATATTTCTCCATTAAACGTCATTTTCTTTCAGTACCACCTTTGCCGGAGCATATTTCAGCAACCTCATTACTCGAATAGCTATTTCTCTTTCTGACCACCCATATGTGGTTACTTCAAAGTCTCTCAAAAACATTTTGGTCAATTACATCCTTTCATTGTGCCCTTGATCATCAAAAGGCCTAACGCTTGTCTGGAGTTTTGGCAATTCTAGAACTATGACATTTTGCGTACCTTCAGATGGCTGTGAATGTGCGTTTCGACTTGTGTACGTTTGAACTACGTGTATGTACGTCCAATATGCTGTGATTGTGCGCCGCTCCTCTTATCTTTCAACTATGAATCTGTTTATTTTCTCGGCTAGGTTATCTAACCTATTTTCTAAGCCCCGTGTTCATTGTTCTCGTCTATCTTCTTCATCGACTTCAGTACAACCAACTGTTCCTTTGTTTTCATCTCCCGCAGCAGCAGTATCTGGTATGATAGTCTTCACGTATCTACGAATCTTAAACTTTTATTTTACTGACTGAAAGAAAAACTTCGCTCACAGCATACACAAACAGATGTATTTGTACACCTGACACCAATAATTTTCCTTGTCAATGGATAATGAGACATCGGAACATATGTTTTTTCACTTTATTACAAAAAGTGAATACACTTTACACAGCCCGATACTCTCAGACAAGTACCTTGTTCTAATGATCATCTGAGAGGGAATGTTTAACCCTCGTTAAGTAAATGGAATGTTGCTCTGTCAATATGCTGAATTGTTTGATTTTTTGGATTTCTCCACTGTGATGGAAATATACTGTCACCAATAGGCTTGAAACGCGTCATAAATCTAATTTCACACACGTGACCTATAAAAGAGTTTAGTGATCGCATACCACAATTATTGACAGCCCTAGTAATCTTTAAAAGGTCAATGATATCACTGTATAGAACAAATAATGTTACATATTTATCATACAAGG
>NC_090752.1:24905140-24910140 GCF_036898095.1 Palaemon carinicauda
TGTAAAAGAAAGGATGACGAATGCGAGAGTGAGAGATAGGAGAATGATTAGTAGCATGAATGAATCTTTTACTAAAGTTGAGAATGTTTTTGATGAAATGGATGAACTGTTTACAGAAATGAGTATAATTATAGGGCCAGATGAGAACGAGGTAGATGGGATTGTACATGATATATAAGATGATAGGGATCTAGGTATGAAGAGTGTTAATGTAGCGAATGATTGTGATAAGGAAGAAACGAATGAGCGAGTGTATGGAGGCCCAGTTACTCGGAGTAGAGGTCCCGTTGCCGACTGCGACTGGGTAATGAAAAAAATATTGCAAGTATTGTGTGAGTAGGATTTGGCAAAGTAAGGGGGGAGGAATGTGGAGGATTAATTTTTGTTTTATGTTTTTGTTTATTTTCTTTTGCCAAATCCACAGAGAGAGAGAGAGAGAGAGAGAGAGAGAGAGAGAGAGAGAGAGAGAGAGAGAGAGAGAGAGAGAGAGAGAGAGAGAGAATTTCATTTGCTTTAGTTTTGCTAAATCGCGCGAGAGTGTGTTTGTGTGTGTGTGTGTGTGTGTGTTTGTGTGTTTGTGTGTCCGCGGTGCGCGCCGAAGAGCAAGTGGTAGTTAGCGAATGATTGTTTGTAGTGGGAAAGACTGTTGGTACAAATGAGATTGTTTGTTTATGTTTTTAGTTAGGTTACGACAGTGGTGAATGTTTCGGAACGAATGCTTTTTTTATTTGACTGCAGCTTAAGGCGGTTGTGTGAGTGCTGGTAACTATTTATATATTTTTTCTTACCAGCGTTGGAAGTGTTCATTGATTTTCTGAGTAAGTACAGTTTTGTTTATCTTTGCTTATCGTGATTGTGAATGATAGGAACAATTTATTATTTATCTTTGATTATAGTGCGATAGTTCAGTTAGCTAGAAGTGTTCGTAAGTGTTTTTCTTTTTTATTTTGGCAGGCCTTGATTCCTCCTTTGGAGAGATTTTCTTTGAATGTGAAAGTGATTGATGACGACTTGGCTATAATAAGGAACTTGGCACGACTACTCTGATTTGTACAATTGTTGATGACCTGGCCTGTAATTGATTGTGTTAGACTGCTCATTTGGATTGACCAAGCGTTGATGACCTGGCCTGTTGAACAAGATTACATATGACGATGATGATTATGATGACAATGCTCACGACCCATAATTAATTAATGCAGTTGTGTTGACATTTGTCAGTGTCGCGGTTGCTATAAAGTTCTCGTTTTGGGGCAATTAAAGACTGGTGGCCCTTGGGTGGACGAAGGTGTCCACTCAGAAATATATATATTAATTACGTTTATATTTGGAGGAGAAGGGAATTTTTAGCTTTAAGTTTTGTTTTCCATATGGTTATTAGAAGGTGTTTTCTATATATAGTAAGTTAAGATTGTAGTGCTAAGTGTGATTTTTTTTGGTTATGGAATATGTTTGGTGATTTTTTAGTATTAAGTGATTGTTTTGGTATTCATAAATATAGTTTTAAGGTTATGGTTTGTGTTAATGTCCTTTTTGTCTAAGAATCTGGTTAATGATAAAGTAAGGGG
The DNA here is from genome assembly GCF_036898095.1 of Palaemon carinicauda. Classification (NCBI taxonomy): domain Eukaryota; kingdom Metazoa; phylum Arthropoda; class Malacostraca; order Decapoda; family Palaemonidae; genus Palaemon; species Palaemon carinicauda. Next base: position 24,906,709 of record NC_090752.1, read on the forward strand.
AAAGTTTGTGCAGAGGAGACATTTGTCTGTTTAGTGTGATTCAAGGGTGTAGGGCTTGTTCTTGCAACATCCCGCCACAGAGCTATTAGTTCAGAGCCAGATGTCTGGGGAGATGGCGATTTCAAGACTGAGAGAAGCATTGCGAGAAAACTTGAGAAAAGGCCTCATTGTTCAGTCGAAATCGAGCTTGGATGAAGCACGGTCAGCATTAGATTGCATTTACGGAAGGGGAAACACCATCCGTGACACAGTCCTCAAGGACGTCCATGACATTAGGCCTGTCAGAAGCGAGTCAGATGCAGATGGTCTTTGTCGATTGGTAACGGAACTTACTGTCGCTAAAGAAGACCTGAGATCGGTAAACCAAACGTCTGCATTAGGTGAGTTGGCATTTTCCACCCTAATGGAAAAAATTCTAGTAGAACTGCGCAGGAGAATCGACAGAAAAATTCTGACAGATGACCTTGATGCCGAAGCCTCCTTTGACCTACTCTTTGGAATGGCCGACACGGCAGCCTCAATGGGATAAACAGCTAAATTGCGAGCAAAATCTCATTCTAGTTACATTTTCAGAAAAGAGCCGACGGAGGTTGTTAAGAATTATCAGGTTAGCAATAAGGATAGAAACATAGTTAACAGCGGTTCAAAAGGTGTCAAGCCTGGCAAGAATGGAACGCCCAAAAAGGGTAAAGGTTGGAAGGAATTGAAAACCAGGAAGCCAAAAAATTCCCCATCTTGCAGGGTGTTCCTAGGTCTTTCATCCCTTAAAAATGATAGAATCCTTGAAGGAACATAACCGGTGTGAAAAGTGCTTTGGTTCTCACCTCTCAAATCCGTGCAGAAATAAGCATGTTTGTCAGGAGGTTAATTACAAGACGCCAGACAATCATCATACTCTATTACATGCTGCTTGCCTAGCTGCATAAAGCATGGTTTATGGTCCTGTTGATTGTGAGAAACTCCGTCATCATCTAGGCCAGAACACATTGAGACCTAGTCATACAGCCTTCATGTATAGGAAAGGCAATCTTTTCAAGGTTTCAGTTCTTTATGATTTGGGAGCCACTTTCTCACAGATTCTGAACTCGGTGGCAAAAGAAACTTGTATCAAACCAGTATCCAGAATCAAGAACTTGATGATGAGGACTGCTGGGGAGAGCCAGCCACAAAATTGGGGACCGGCTAATCTGTAGAGCATCCCACTCTACGTTGCAGAAGGTAACTTCGTGACTGCAGTTGATTGCATTGGTGTCGATTGCATCGGTGAACTTGATGGAGGCAATCATCATGCAGCTGCTGACATGCTCAAAGAAGATGTCGATCCATCAGAACTTTTAGATCCTGTTCACGGTGACATCGAGTTGCTCATCGGAGACAATGCTGCCAGCATATTTCCGCGAACGGTAAAGACAAGAGAAAACCTTGTTTTAGCTGAGACTAAATTCGGGTTCATTCTATATGGTTCTCACGTGACACTTTTTGCTACCAATTCTCATGAACCAAGTGTGATGCTGTCGGAGCTCCTCAACAGAAAGATTTCTGCTGTTCTTCTGCAGTCAACATCATCAGTTGCAGTAAGTCATGCTGAACGGCCGAAAGGGGAAGTTTCCACTGATAAAGCCCGGAGCAATGGCTCCGTGCAGCAGGTTGTAGAAAATAGCGGACAGTCGGTTCTTTCAATAAAGACTAGTGCTGAGACTATGTTTGATCGTATGTGTAAAGTAGAGGATAGTCCAGTTTGTCATCGGTGCGACGCGGTCGGCATAAACTCAGAAGAGGACCGAAGGGTACAAACATACAAGAGTTGTCTCATGTACAACCCTGAACAGAAGATATTCGTTTGCAGGTTACCATGGAAGGAAAGCTTCCGTACCTTGTCAAACAATCAATTATTGCCGCCAAACACCTAAATTTGTTAACACGTACCATGTCCAGAAACGAAGCTTTAAAGAACTGGTATGTAGACAAATTTAAAAAGTTGATCAACGACGGCTATATGACAGAGGTTACAGCTGAGGAGGATGCACAGTGGAAATCTAATGGTGGCAAAGTCTATCATATCTGTCATTTCACGCACTTTAATGAGCATAGTTCCTCAACCCCAATCAGGATCATATTTGATGCAAGTGTTCCATTTAAAGGCAAGGCTATCAACTCCTTGTGGGAACTACCACCAAATTTGATTCCACCAACTCCAACCCTGCTGTTAAGGTTCCAGGAAGGAAACATACCGGTTGCAATGGACATAAGAAAAGCATACTTCACTGCTTGCCATGAGACAGAAGAATCTCATCTGCACTGCCTTTTGTGGAATCAGCTGGACAAGGAAAAAGAAGTCAAGACGCTGCGATTATTACGAAACTCCTGGGGAACTACTCCGGCAGGTGGTATATGCAGTGTAGCAATGCTCATCATAGCTGAGAAATTCAAGGATAAGTACCCACAGGTATACAAATTCGGAAAAGCGAACTTTTATGTTGATGATGGTACTACAAGTGTTGATGATGTTTCCACGGCATTACAACTTCCTATGGAACTCAACATTGTTCTTAGTGAGGCATCCTTCATCATAAAGCATTTCATGATCGGTGGAAGTGAAAGTGACATTGATGCCCACATAAAGAAGTGCCCGGATGTACCTGACAATGTGCGACAGACACCAGAGCAAGAAAGAATCCTGGGTATAATATATCGTTCTGTCAACGATGAAATTTCCATTTCAGGTGGAATTAACTTCTCAAAGAAAAGGAGAGGCATTAGGTCAGAGGAAGATATCAGTTTAGAAAACTTTGATGATGCCTTCCCTGACACTTTCAGTCGAAAAAATTATCTACAGATCATAGCAACCATCTATGATCCGACGGGACTTGCAACTCCGATCCTAGATGGTAATGATGACCTACCTACAACCTGCAGTCGGTGTAAAGAAGTGATTCGTTCGATCTACGGTCTAAAAGAAGTCAGGTTTGTTCGCTGTCTTACACCGGAAACTGCAGTTGCCAAACCCACTCTAGTAATTTTTTGTGATAGTTCTCAGACTGCCTATGGATGAATCGTGTACTACATCTGATAGTTGGAAAATGGCGAGCGAGCATCTGTTCTTGCCATTTCAAAGGCAAAATATTTTCCACAAATTCCGACGTTAACGATCCCCTGTGGTGAGTTACTTGGATGTCTACTGGGTGCCAGAATGCAACAGACTATCGTCAAAAAATCAAGCTTCATTTTTGAAAGGGTAATGCTGCTAACTAACAGCACCATAGTTCTGGGACAACTGCGTCCTGAGCCCTACAAGTAAAACCTGTGGATAGCCAGCCGTATCAGTGGAATTCAAACTCTGACTGATATTCATGATTGGTACCATGTGGACTCTGGAAATAACGTTGCCGATGATGTGTCACGCGGTCTTAACCCATCTGAAATGGGAAAGGA
>NC_090752.1:24917640-24925140 GCF_036898095.1 Palaemon carinicauda
TTTTCACAAAAAAAAAGAAAGAAAAAAAAAAACGCTGAGAAATACATGTAAAATCCTCTTAAATATTTTGGATTAGTAATAAAAGATTCTATATGCAATAAAAGTACACATTAGCAATTGAAATGTGTGAAAAAAGTCAAAATGTGCAATTAAAATGTGTAAAAGAAACATCCATATGAGAGAGCCATTTGACATACGGTATTTCACCTATATGTCACTCAAGAAACCCCTAAATACTGAAATATGTCTCTGATTTTTTATGTAATTTACATTATCAAACCTAGAACAAAACAAAACAAAAAAAAAAGCAAAAGAAATTAATATGAGCAATAAGAAGGTGGAATTTATTTATTTATTTTTTTTAAGAGGGTCATTTGACATTAGGTATTTTCCTCATATATCACTCAAAAAAAAAAAAAAAATAAACCATATAAGACCATCAAAATATACATAATCAAAACAGAAGTAAAGTTGAGTAATAAGAAATTGTAAAATAACGTTAAAAACCTTGTTCTTACCTCACTTCTGCAGGCACCTCGATCATGTTTCCTTGTAATGCACATACACATTTCGTGCACCGTATGTAATATGTAGAGGATTTCCTGTTTTAGGAACGAGGACACAAAAAATCATCTGTTCCTTTTCTTTTGGCTGACGCCACTTTCCATCATAGAGTCAGTATCTACTGAAAGTTCATGGTCAACATTAAAAACAGACCCAATGCAGTACATCAGCTCCATAGGCAAGGTCTTTGCTTGTAGCCCATTTTCTTGTTAAATAATCATATACTTGCAATCCGGAGGCATGTCTTAACAATGTGTGGCCCCCTGCATTTTGTACTTGATGCACGATATATGCGTTTGCAAATAATATATTGATGATATTGAAAAAAAAAAAAAAAAACACACACACACACACAAAAGCCCTTTTCTGTTGGCTCTAATGCAGGAAGTATTGTTACAAAGCTGGTCAACTGTGTCAACAGCTCCTTAATTGGCCTTGTAGAACATTTGGGTTTCTGTCTTGACCTTCTCAATCATGGAAGGTCCAAGATAGATGGTAGTTAGCAGCTGTACCCTTCTTGTCTTGCTAGCTTGGTGTGAAATCAGCGTGACATTCTTCTCATAATGGTACATGGCAACAGACTCTCCCACTTTGATTTTCATAGTAGATAGTGGTTTGTGGAGGTAAGGCTTATCTTTGATGATTCCAATGAAGTCCAGGTCCTTCTTCATTAGAGACACTGCACCTTGGAGAGAGCTAAACCAGCTATCACTTTTCACCACTCTACGATAACGTGGATATTCCCCTTGAGGTTTGTAGGTTGACAGGTCCACAGTTCTCTAGCCCAGATAAGGAATAGCATTGCATAGGAAATGTTTTGTCAGCATCACACAATATTACGATCTTCATGCCATATCTGTAAAGCAGAAGACTAATTAGTAAAGTTCTAAAATAATACTAATATTAAAAATAATGATAGTTATTATGATAATAATAATAATAATAATAATAATAATAATAATAATAATAATAATAATAATAATGATAATAATCATCATTATTGTTACTATCATAGTAATAGCTACAACAGTGAAAATACTTATCAGGTTTGCTTGGGATGTACATCTTGAAAGGGCATTTCCCACGGAATGTCACCAACTGTTCATCAATGGTAAGATAAGGGCCGGGTACATAGGCATCCCTACGGGCACCAATAAATCTTACTCACAGGATCCTGATAGGTGCATGCTTCTCCACTGCAATCCACTGTGCTTGCATCTGGGAATTGTCAAACCTCAGGACTCTCATCGGGAAGGTAAATCTTGTTTTGCTCATGACGCTCCTGTAATAGGAACATCCTTCAAATGGAGCAAACATTTGCGGGACAGACACATGATTGTCATTCCTGAAACCTGTCATTACAAGGATGCCAATCATAGCCTTCAGCTCGTAGATGTTAGTGTCTTCTGTAGTGGATGTGCGCATCCTATAATGATTTGCAAATGCAAAAATTCTTTCATTAGGGAACACTGCCCTACCTGCCAGCTTCTCTTCTGGAATGAAGAGCTCAACTAAGTCATGGGAGTTCCTCAATTTATTGTCTGTCACTGTCAATTACCCAGATGGTACTGTGTGGGGGATGGTGATTTTTGCTAAGCGAGGATTAGGATCCCGATGCCAAACATTTCCATCCCTTGCCCTATATATGTTCTTGTCATAACAAGCAATTGGGGAACCATCATCATCATGTGAAGTACCTCTTGCCCTTTTCCTGCTCTTCAGTTCATTTGGTGTAAGAAATGGAACTGTGGTGGCGCTCGTTGAAGGCACTGAGTGGCAATCGTTGAAAGCACTGGGTAGCACTCATTGAGGGCACTGGGGTGGTACTCGTTGAAGGCACTGGTGTGGTACTCGTTGAAGGCAGTGGGATAGCACTCGAAAAAGGCACTGGGGTGGCACTCGAAAAAGACACTGGGGTAGCACTGATTGATGGCAGACTGGTGGAAATTGTTGATATCACCTGGGTGGCACTCACACTGGTTTGAAAGTTTATTGATTTTCCGGGGGCCTGCAACATCCTTTGCACCGTGGTCCTCTCATCTGAACAACTCGAGGGAATGACCCTGCAACTAAACTGTACAATGCCAGCTAACACTGCTTCCAAGGGTAATGGTAAAGGAACTGGGTTCACCCGGGGCTCTTCAGGCACCACCTGTTTAATATCACAAATACTTAACCTCGGTTTTGAGGAGATGGGGGCCTTCCCTGGTGGGCTCCTGAAGGGGGTCAAGGTCAAAGTCATTGGAGGGTCATCTACGTTGTCGTTGTCGTCATCGTTGCATGGTACAGAAATCTTAACCTTCTTCAAAGGGAATTATATCCTCTTCTTGCTTTGAAAACGAGAAAAAAAGTGAAATGGAGGCTAACTTTCCAAAGAGGTACTGGATGGGGTCGAATAGAAGGAGCATGATGAGTGGGAAGAATTACTTACTCCTCCACGGTCGATGGTGTCCACCTCGGACATGTCAACACATTTCTGATAAAAACAGCGTCACCAGCATACGCAATATCACTAAAATCACTAAAAGATTTTAAAATCTCGTCGAGTCTCTTCTCAGAAGAAAATTTCTCTGGCATTTTGTCAAACTGAAAAGTTAGAATTAAAATAACTTAGTTTTCCCTTATATACTCAAAGATCTGGCAGCTTAACACAAAGATGGCGACATCACTGCATAGCAACACTATTCACCAATGTTCAGTGAAAATCTCATTAACTTTCATATATATACCTTTGAGATATTTAGCGAAATGTAGAAGTATATGTGAGAGTGCCGAGAGAAAGGTTGTGAACTCAAAGGCAGTGTGAAAACAACTGAGTTAAATTATTATGGAACACTCTCCTTTATATACAAAACCTCAAGGCAACAGGCAATTACATGTTCGAGAGAATGACAATGTTACATAGGCGACGCGCAGACATGTTTGTTCTGGTTCTTTTGAGTGCGAGGGAAGAGCGAAGATACAAGCATAATATATACAAAGGAATTATGTACAATTGTGTGACACACTGTTGGTACATGGCTCCCCCCCTAAAAATTACATACTATACATGTTAAATAGGGCGAACTGTAGGCGGGTCATCTGGCAGGAGATAAGCAGGTTTTAGACGATCAATGGAGACCCAGTCTTCTTTGCCACGAATGTTTAGTAGGATTGCTTTCGGACTGCGTCGGATCACAATGAAAGGGCCCGTGTAAGGGGGCGTTAGCGGTCGCTTGGTAGTGTCGTTGCGCAGGAAGACGTGCGTTGCAGAGTGCAAGTCTGTTGCTATATGATGCTTCACTGGGGGCTTGTAAGTCTGGCGGCATGGAGTAAATTTTCCCACGACATGACGTATGCGCTGGAGATCGTCGAAGGAGGTTGTAGAAGGAAAAAAATCGGCAGGGACGACCAACGGGACGCCATACACCATTTCAGCTGCCGAGACATCGAGGGCGTCTTTAGGAGTGGTCCTTAGTCCCAGGAGGACCCAGGGAAGCTGAGTAAACCAGTTGCAATCCTTGCAGCGGGACATCAAAGCTGCTTTGAGGGTGCGATGAAAACGTTCAACCATTCCATTGGCAGCGGGGTTGTAGGCCGTTGTCTGATGTAGGGTGATGCCCAGGAGATTCGCTAATGATGTCCACAATTGAGAGGTGAAAGTGGTTCCCCTGTCAGAAGTAATATGCTCAGGGATACCAGATATACATGAGGCGGACGTTGCAGTTTCCATGGGAATGGCTTCAGGCCAACGGGTGGAGCGGTCGATGATGGTAAACAGGTAACGATGTCCTTGTGATGTGGGTAGGGGGCCTACAACGTCGACGTGAATGTGTGCGAAACGACGCTGAGGTTAAGGAAAGGTGCCCACTCCTGAATCCGTTTGTCGATGTACTTTGGAAGTTTAGCAAGAAGTACAGGCATGGACCAAATCCTTAGCATCCTTAGAAATGCCGTGCCAAATAAACTTTGCCTTCAGCAGCTGTGCAGTAGAACGGCACGAGGGATGTGAAAGGCCGTGAATGAAATCAAACACCTGTCGGCACATGGGAGCAGGAATCCAAGGTCGCGGTCTGCCAGTACTGACATCATAGAGGAGGGTGGTGTTGGAGTCTTCGAGGGGAAAGTCTTCCCAACGGAGGGACGTGCAGGATGTCCTACATGCTTAATACTCTGGATCCTGTCGTTGGGCTTCAGCCAGGGCGTTGTAATCCAATCCCAGTTGAACGGCAGCCAACGTGTTTCTTGATAGGGCATCGGCAACGGGATTCATTTTCCCAGGGACGTATTGAAGGGTGCAATTGTATTCAGCCATGGCGGAGAGATGTCGGCGTTGCTGGGCGGACCAGGCATCAGATTGTCGAGTAAAGGCATTCACCAGAGGCATGTGGTCTGTGCGAATGACGAAGGGCGTACCTTCTAAGAAATGGCAAAAGTGACGGACAGCCAAGTGCACCGCCAGCAATTCTCGATCGAAGGTAGAATAACCCGATTCTGCCTTGGACAGTTTTCTGCTGAAGAAGGCCAATGGGCGGGGCAAGCCGTTGACCACCTGCTCGAGTACTGCACCAATAGCGACGTCGCTGGCATCGGTGGAGAGAAGGAGAGGGGCATGTGGGATAGGAAAAGTGAGAGCTGCAGCAGTTTATAGGGCCTTCTTTGCATTGCAGAAGGCTACATCTTGAAGGGGACCCAACTTCAGGTCCTTTGGCTTGCCCTTGAGGGAGGCGTAGAGGGGAGCAAGAGTGACGGCAATGGCTGGCAGAAAACGGTGATAATAGTTGATCATGCCCAAGAATTCCTGCAGAGCTCTGATGGTCGAGGACATGGGGAAGTTCTGAACGGCTGCTACCTTCTCAGGGAGGGGGTGGACACCTTCAGGAGTGATGCGGTGCCCTAAGAACGACACTCCGTTGGCGCCAAAGGTACACTTGTCGTACCGGACTACAAGGCCGTTTTGTTGCAGGCGGTCAAGGACGATGCGCAGGTGACGGAGGTGTTCCTCTTTTGAGGAGAAGAACACAAGTATGTCGTCCACATAACATACACAGAAAGGGAGGTCCCCTAAGATGCCATCCATGAGACGTTGAAACGTGGCCCCAGCATTACGAAGGCCAAAACAGGAGTAATTGAAGGTGTATATACCAAACGGAGTGGTGATGGCAGTCTTGGGGATGTCTTCTGGGTTCATAGGCACCTGATAATACCCCTTCAGGAGATCGAGCGTAGAGAAAACCTTTGCTTTGTGCAGGTAGGAGGTCACGTCGGCAATGTTTGGGAGGGGGTAGTGATCCGGTTCTGTTTACATGTTCAGGCGCCTGTAATCCCCGCACGGAAGGAGGGAGCCGTCTTTCTTCAGAACGATGTGTAAGGGTGACGACCATGGGCTGGAGGCCTTTTGGCAAAGGCCCATTTCCTCCATTTCGGGGAACGTCTGTTTGGCGGCTGCCAATCGTTCCGGTGCCAGACGTCTGAATTTTGCGAAGACTGGCGCTAATGTGGAGAGCGAGGTTAGAGGGAGCGGGTTGAAGAGGTGTCGACACGTACGAGTCTACGTTGACCAATCGTCGGTGGGCGACATCGACCAAAAGGTGGAAATGAGAGAGGAAATCCGCACCGAGGATTGGCATTGTGACGTCAGCAACGAGAAACTTCCAATAGAATTTACCGTTTTCGAACGATAATGTGAGCTTCTCATAACCGTAGGTGGGTATCGCAGACCCGTTGGCAGCTACCAATCGGACTTCGGCAGATGTAGACAGACTACGTCGTGTCCTGAAGTGTTTCCTTGGCAAAAGAGAACGACAAGCACCCGTGTCTACCAAAAATTGCACGCCCGTTCCTGCATCCTGTAAAAAGAAAAGATTAGAAACACGGGAGGCCACCGCCACGAGCGATGGCCTACTTACATGTTTTTTGGCCACTGACAATACTCGGCACATTTCTTCGCAGTTGCCCCGAATCTGAAGTGGTAGTAGCAAAACTGCGGCGGATGGGAGGTAGTAAGTGGCTGTAGAAGTCGTTTGTTGGGGCGCGAGCGATTGGTGGGGGTTTGGGCGGCTTTGTCTCTGCTTCGGCACGTCACGGTGTGGGCGTGTATGTCTTACGGCATTCATGTCAGCTTCGGTTGACGTTGAATGGGCATCCTCTTTTTATAAATAATTACATATATATATATATATATATATATATATATATATATATATATATATATATATATATATATATATATATATATATATATATATATATATATATATATATATACATATATATATACAGTGTAAATAGATAGATAGATAGATAGACAAACAAACAAACACACACAAACGAAAAGATACTTTTTGTTGCCAAGTATTACGTTTTTCGTTACGAAACCAGTCCTCTTCCCTGGAAACATTAGCTGCCTAGTTGCACATCACCTTTCATTGAAAAACAATGTATGTCAATGATCTTTACCAGGAGACTCTGCTGTTATTATTATTAAAACTAATAAAATTTGATATTAAAATCAGTAAAATTATCATTATTAAAATCAATAAGATTATTATTAATAAAAGTATTGCTATCATTATAATCAAAATAAGTAATTAAATGCTGGTCCTCGTACACTCAATGGAAGACACAGATTTATGCCATTGGCACTGTAGAGCTGACCGAACATTCTTCCACTTCCAATGCTGACGCAACACTAAGCACTGCAGCAGAAATCGAGCCTGGCCACCAACATGTAGAATTTTTTTTTTTTTTTTTTTTTTTTTTTTTTTTTTTTTTTTTTTTTTTTTTTTTTTTTTTAATGCATCCATTCAATACTGCACATATCATGAATCATAGTCTGTCCTGGGCCTAATGTGGCGCACCTTGAAAATGACGCCACTAACAAGGCAACCGGCTGAAACCTGCAGAAAACTGCTTTGCACCTGCATCTGGTTCCAAATTTGAGGTCAGTTAACGTAT
>NC_090752.1:24930140-24932640 GCF_036898095.1 Palaemon carinicauda
ATCTTCTCCAGACTCTTGACGCATCTTTTAGACGTGCCTTTGGCACTGGGTCTGTCACTGTCGCAAACTGGAGAGAGTGCGATACTCTTTCCTGTTGGTGTTCTGAAATCCTCTTGTGACAGATCAGTCTCTTGACAGATCCCTTTATCTCTCTTCCCTTCTTGAATAGAATGGAGAGATGGTGTGACTTTAAGTCCCATTGGATTCCTAGCCGTTGGACCTTCTGAGCTGTAGGAGACGAGACTTCTTGCAATTGATGTTGAAGCCCAGGTGTTCCAGAGACTGGATCACCTTGTTGACTGCCTGCTGACAAGTAGTCTTGGATGCTGCCCATACTGGTCAATCGTCTAGATGTGCTAGTAATTGAACTCCTTCTGAGTTTAGCTGCTTGATAATTGTGTCTGCCGGCTTCAAGAACATCCTTGGGGCTGTATTCAGTCCAAAGGACATTGCTCTGAAGAATCACTTCTTCTGTAGCATAAATCCTAGGTAGGAGGAGAAATGGCGGCTCAATAGAGGATGCCAGTGAGCATCTGTTGGGTCTGTTGAAGGTGTATTTTCTCCTTTTGGTGGAAGGGTCCTTATGTGTTGTCAAGTAAGTATCCGGAACTTGTTGTTCCCGATGAACTTGTTGAGTGGAGACAAGTCTAGAATGACACTGAGTTTGTCTGAGTCTTTCTTCGGAACACAAAACAGCCTTCTCTGGAATTTGATGGACTTTGCTTTCCTTCTTACCTTCTTGTTTAAGGGTTCTGAGGTATATTCTTCTCATGAGGGGTTGGAGTGTTAGAAGAACTTTGGAAAAAGAGGTGGAATTCTGTTCCATTTCCACTCGAGTCCATTCGATAATAGGATGTGGGCCCAGGGATGGAAGGTCTCACGATCCCAGCAGTGATACTGTCTGCCTCCAACCTGGAACCCCTTTTTGGGTGTAGGATCCTGTAGATTTGTTTTCGTGACCACGTCCTACTCAGCCCTGGGAGGAGTTATCTCTGGGTGAACTTCTCTTACAGCTATTCCCTCTCTGACTTGAGGTGAAAGGAAGTCAATTGCCTCACAACGTTGGGGTTAAAGATTGGCGACTGAGCCACCAGTTCTTGTGGGACCATCTGGAAAGTAGTCTGAGGCTTCGTGGTCATAATCACGGCAGAAAGTTGTGCAGATCTGCATGGTCTCCTTGCCTCTTTATTTTTAGGCTAGGGACCTCCATCTGAGAAAGATTTCCTTTTTGAGCTCATGCCCCATTTATGGAGAAGGTTCCCGTTCTCCGTTGTTGCCTGGCTTTGATCTCTTGGAGCAGTTCCTTTGGGAAAGCGTCTTTACCCCAGATGTTTGAGGTAATCAGTTTCCTTGGTTTGTGTCTTATAGTTGCTGATGTCAAAACGGATTCTGCAGGCTCTCCTTGCTCTGAGGAAACCATATAAGTCTTACATAAGGGTACCCATTTGGGACTTAGCCAGGAAAATGATCCTATCTGGGGCGTTTTGTAGACCTGCACTCATTTCCAGGCAGTTCTGATGAGAAAGGGAGGCTGCTAGTCTCTCTTTCGTCTCCTGTTCCCTCCTCAGAAGATGGTCCGGCAACTTCGGAAGGTTCTCATTGAACTGCTGGCCTGCTATCTCTAGATCCAACTTAGAGATGGAGAAGGATAGATGGACATTCCTCCACTTCGCCTCGTAGGCAGGTAATGCTAGAGAGAAAAGTTTGCATTCCTCTAGGGTTGGGCAAGGATTGCCCTTGTCGACTGCCTTGATGGCGAAGTCTAGTGCTTTCTCCGAACATGAGAAAGAGATGGAGGAAGGAGCAAGAAACGTGGGATGTCTCTTGCTCAGTGATGAGAGTTTGGAGTTGGTATACCTGGCTCATTTTAAGGTTTTCATGACGATGGCTTGTGTCCTGTAATGTTCAAGGACAATTACCTCTTCGGGTACTCTTTCCTCACAGGTTGCATGTTTATCCCAAAGTCTCATGTAGCATTCTGGGCAAACTGAAAAGTTAGGCCAGAATTCAAGGTTTTCAATCAGTTTGGTCCCCAACTTCTCTGAGTCGAATAGTTTCCCATTCATCATGGGCATATGCTCCATATACCTCCAGGCGTTGGTTTCGGAGCGGTGAGAGAAATTCAGCCCCTTAAGGAGCTTCTTAGTAGAGCTCTTGGTAGGTCCTTGGCGATCCATCATCTCTTGCAATAGTATCTGTTGCAGTCTGAGTGATTCTCTCATCATCTCTTGTACATTTCAGAGCAACTCCATTATCCGTTGAATCGAAGTGAGGATCTCTTCGTTCATGACGGCCTATGCCGGTGGATATGGAGTTGAGATTGAAGAGGTTGACGGCATAGGTTAGTATGCCATCCAGGCAATCTGAGGGTCTTCAGTTGCCTTTGAAACAGATCCTTCTTCCTCCGCTTGTGGATGTTCCACGTCTTCTTCAGGGTCTACTTGTAGTAGGGCCTTCTCAGTGTCAATGAACTTTTCTGATGTCCTTTCTTGAAGGATGT
>NC_090752.1:24937640-24942640 GCF_036898095.1 Palaemon carinicauda
TAATTTTTATGCTGTCTGGAGACATTGAGCGAAATCCGGGACCAGTACGTCCTAGATTTCGCCAATGTCGTCTTCTGTATTGCAATATTCGTGGTCTTCATGCAAATATCCAAGACCTTACAGTTGTGTCCAGACAATATGATATTCTTTTGTGCTCAGAAACTTTGGTTTCTAATATGAGGCACTCATCTGAGCTCCTTATAACTGGTTTTAAGAAGCCAATAATGTTGAAACGTGATGCCATCCCTAGGGCCAGGGGAATGGCGGTGTATATTAGGACCGAGTACCCTGCTTCTCATAAGTCCTGCTATCAATGTGGATGTCATGAGATTCAGGTAATAAAAGATAGTGGCAGGCATAACAACTTTTATTTGTATTCGATCTACCGGAATCCAGACATAGATGATTCTATCTTCGATTGTCTTCTTACGATTATGGCTAAGATACAAGAAGATGATATAAAGGCTTCTTTTGTCTTTGTTGGTGATTTTAATGCTCACCATAGGGAGTGGTTAAGTTCTATCTCTCCTACCGATCGCCCTGGCTTAAGAGCTTTAGACTTTGCCTCTGAATCAGGCTGTGAGCAGATCATAAATGAAGCTACTCACAGGTCTGGTAATTGCTTGGACCTCGTATACACTGACTCCCCTGGCGTGATAACTAGTAAGGTTGGTTCTCCAGTCGGGACATCTGATCATGCCTTGATTTCATTATTAGTGAAGACTGAGCAGCCTGTCCCTGATATATAATATTCTTGTAAAATTTATATGAAATCCCAAGCAGACTGGAATGGGATTTTACATGATTTTTGTGCTTGAATTGGTCACAATTATATAATAGTGTAGATCCTGTTGTCCCTTTGAATGAAAATTTAGTCAACATAATTGATAGGCGTATCCCTTCTCGTGTGCTAAGGTACCGAGTGAAGGACAAACCGTGGTTCAATGATGATTGTAAATGTGCTTATTTGGAGAAACAGGAGGCCTATCATCTTTGGAAGGGTAACAGATCAGATTTGACCTGGAACAACTATACTCAGCTTCGAGCTTTTGCTCAGAGAGTTTATGCCTCAACTGAAAAGGAGTACAATTTAACCATAAAAGAAACACTTTCTGGTACAACTCAGGAACATAAATGGTGGTCTACCCTTAAATCTGCACTCTTTGGTGTAGATGCAACAGTTCCTCCTTTACTTAAACCAGATGGCTCAGTCACTCACTGTCCAAAGGAAAAGGCAACCCTTTTGACTGATGTTTTTGACAGTAAACAGAGTAATGAAAAACTTGAACTTCCTCATTCCTGTTTTCCTAAGGCTAAACTAACTAGTTTAGCTTTCCGATCTCGTGAGATTAAAGCTCTGTTGGTGGACCTTGATGCTTATGGAGGTGTAGACCCAAATGGCATTTTTCCTTTGTTTTTTATAAAAACAGCAGATTTCTTAGCTCAAAGTTATCTGTTATTTTGCGCAAGTTAGCAAGAAGAGGAGCTTTTAGCACTAGTTGGAGAATTGGCAATGTTATTCCTCTTTGTAAATGTGTTTGTGGTAGCTCAAATCCCACTGATTACCACCCAATTTCCATAACTCCCATATTATCTAAAGTTTTTGAACGTCTTCTGGCAAAACGTCTTAATAGGTTTGCTGAAGGTAATCATCTACTCCCTAGTTTGCAATTTGGTTTTCGTAAAGGCCTTGGAGCATGTGATGCCCTTCTCACAATCTCCAATGCTGTACAGAAATTCCTTGATTGTGGTCGGGAAGTTCGTATGATTGGCCTGGATTTTAGTGCTGCCTTTGACCGTGTTAATCATGAGGCCCTTGTTTTCAAACTGAAACAGTTGGGAGTTGGTGGGTCGTTTCTTAGCATTATTATTGATTTCTTAAGTAATAGATCTCAAAGAGTTGTTGTTGATGGGCACCATAGTGATTATAGGAATGTGATATCCGGTGTTCCACAGGGTAGTGTTCTTGGCCCATTACTTTTCATACTATATACACATGATATGTGGTTTGGCCTAGAAAACAAGCTTGTTGCATATGCAGATGATGCTACCTTCTTTGCATCAATTCCATCCCCTGAATGTAGATCTTAGGTTGGTGAATCCCTTAGTAGAGATTTAGCTAGAATTAGTGCATGGTACAAATTATGGGGTATGAAGTTGAATCCTAACAAAACTCAAAGTATGATTGTAAGTAGGTCAAGGACGGTGGCTCCTCAACATCCGGATCTCAGTATTGATAATGTTTCTTTAAATATGTATGACTCTTTCAAAATTTTAGGTGTGATTCTCGACAGTAAATTTACTTTTGAGAAACATATAAGGTCTGTGTCTTCTTCAATTGCACAAAAAATAGGCTTATTGAGAAAGTCTTTCAAGATTTTCGGTGATCAATCTATTCTGAAGAAGTGTTTTAATTCTTTCATTCTACCTTGTTTTGAGTATTGTTCTCCTGTCTGGTCTTCATATGCTGATTCTCATCTTAATTTGTTGGACAGAAACTTACGGTCTATTAAATTTCTCATTCCTGATCTAGATATTAATCTCTGGCACCGTCGTTCAATTAGTTCATTATGCATGTTGCATAAGATTTTTCATAACTCTGACCATCCTTTACATTCAGATCTCCCTGGACAATTCTATCCTGTTCGTAATACGCAGGCAGTTAATTCTAATAGCCAGGCCTTCTCTATCACGAGGCTCAATACTACGCAGTACTCTAGAAGTTTTATTCCAGCTGTTACCAAGTTGTGGAATGATATTCCTAATCGGGTGGTTGAATCAGTAGAACTTCAAAAGTTCAAAGCTGGAGCAAATGCTTTTTTGTTGACCAGGCGGACATGAGTCTTTTTATAGTTTATTCATGACATATTTGTTTTTGATGTTGTTAATAGTTTATATGAGACATGTCTGTTTTGACGTTGTTACTGATTTTAGAATGATTTATTGTTAATTTGTTCTCTTCCTTTATTTATTTCCTTATTTCCTTTCCTCACTGGGCTATTTTTCCATGTTGGAGCCCCTGGGCTTATAGCATCTTGCTTTTCCAACTAGGGTTGTAGCTTGGATAGTAATAATAATAATAATAATAATAAAAACTTCAAAAAATATAACAAGAGGAAGAAAATTAATATAGAATTGTGTGCTTGAGTTTACCCTTAAGCTAGAGAACTCTACCCTAAGAGTTGAATACCATGGTACAGATACTATAGTACTGCCCAACACTAGAGAAGAACTTTTGATTTTTGAGTTTCCTTCTCTTAGAAGAACTACTTACCATAGCTAAAAAGTCTATTCTACCCTTATTATTTGAAGAGGCCGCCCTAGGATACTGAGACTCCTATGAACACCAAATCCTAGAAACTACTACCCAGTGCCATTGGAGAAGCATTCACTTAGTTCCAGTATGCTGAAGTCCAGTTTTGCATTCAGAGCGCAACTCATTTAACCACCATAAAAAAGTCCGGTTTTGCATTCAGAGCGCAACTCATTTAACCACCATAGAAAACTATGTTCTTGCTGTGATCCCCGATATCACTTTCCTAGATATCTCCCATTGACTTTGCAAGCAAAGGGACACCCCATTAACATACAACTCCCTCTAAGCTTACCTCCTGGAGCAGTACTCTCCATCACCAGCTTCTTGTATAATCAAACTTTCCTAGCTCACTCAACAATCGTTGGGGGAGCAAAAGGAGTCGCATGCCCTCAGTGAAAAGACTGGTATTGCTAACCTGAAATGTACCATAGATGGCTCTCCTCATCAGGTGAACCTACCCTGCGCCCTTTGGGTTTGACTTACCCGAACCTCTACCCAATGTCATGCCGAATATAGATATTTTGCTTAAGAAAAACCTGATTACCAATTCTGATTCCCATATGGACAGCCATTTCACCACCTTCAAGACCTTCATCAACTCCTCTACTGCTGCCGAGAAGGACTATTATTCAACATCGACCAAAGCTAACGTGAATGCGGTAGGACAAAGATGGCCACCCCGTGACGCGCTGGAGCGGTGACAAAGCCGTCCACCACCAACATAGGCCACCACTCGCTCACGCTCCAATAAAAAAACTTCTACTGCCAATTACTGATGCTAATTAGACACAGTCATGCTATTACCCATCCAGATTCGGGGCTGCTGTGAAGAAATGCTTGATCGATTGTCATTGGCAAAAAAACGTGTAAGTAGGCAATCACTAGTGTTGGTGGCCTCCCCTGTCATTAATCTTTTCTTTTCATATTATACAGAATGTAGTGGGCTATTTTTGGTAGACACAGGTGCTTACCATGCTCTTCTACCAAGGCCACTCTCCATGACACAACAGAGTCTGTCTATATCTGTTGATATCCACCTGATAGATGCCAAAGAATTTGCAATATCCACCTACGGTTAGGAAAATCTATCATTATCATTTGGAAGCGTCAATGTCAATGGACGTTTCTCATTGCTGACGTCAGATTGCCAATCCTTGGTGTGGGCTTCCACTCACTTTACCAGCTAGTGCTAGATGTCGCTCACCAACAGCTAGTCAATGTGTTAGTGTACGAATGTTTACGTACAAATTGTGGTTCCATTCTCATGTCTCTTCAATGTGATATAGAAATATTAGACTTGTAGGTTTCTTCTTTTAATAAGTCCAAAGTTTTAGGTTAACTTTAAACAATTTATTGATAGCTCCATTACTGGAGGAATGGATGGTTTGGTTGGATGACCATTCAGTATGAAAAGGTGAATAGAACTGATTTACAATAGGCTCGCATCGATAACATAACACTAGCTATCTCACAGTTTTATATAAATACAAAGTGAAATGATCACGTAGCCTTATGGCCGGAAGTCAGGTGATTCCGGTAGGGCTCAATAGGTCAACTGCTTCCCACGGGAGGCGTTGTGACTTGTTTACAAGACATACATAAATGTTTACTCATGCAATGCTTTCCATGCATTGCTTAGCATGGTATAGTTTCACATCCTGTTATTGCGCTGTTGGGTCATGGG
>NC_090752.1:24967640-24972640 GCF_036898095.1 Palaemon carinicauda
TCACTCAAACATCAAGAGAGAGAGAGGAAATTGGACCGAAAACATTCACCCAAACATCAAGAGAGAGAGAGGAACTGACGACATCATACTTCGCCATATAAACCGAAGCCAAGTACAATTTTCTTATTCATTTCAGTATTGAGCAGTGAGGTGTAGTTATCACGAGTCGTTAGTCCATTATTACTGGGGTGAGTGGTTTGCTAATCTTCTATTTTCCTTTCATTAAAGGAAACTGTGTTCAACTCCGAATTCTCATCTAAAAAGTTTTTTTCTCTCTTTGTGCTAATTCCGTTATCTTTCAGAAATTTTCGGGAAATATCTTTGTGTTCCATTTTCTTTCAGAAATTATCGGGAAATATCTTAGTATTAGTAGCATTGTTTTGGGGAATTTTGTTATAATCTTTATCATTGAGTGCTTATGCGTTTACGCAGTGGACGTCTGTATTCATATAGATATTTTGATAGAATTGCAAGGGGTCGAAGAGATAGGAAAAGAAATACCGTAATCATGACGACCCCTGTGAGCCCCACCCCTGGACCTAGTAACGCAGGACAGATAAACCATCTCCCGATTGTGATGCTTGTAAATGCTAGGTCAGCAATCCTTCCTTTTCAGGGTCGGGTTAATGGGTTCTTGCCTCAAAATGTGGAGTCATGGATTTCATCCGTCGATGCCCATTTAAATGCCAAACAAATCGTAGACCCTTTTGTACAATTACAAGAAGCTAAAAGTTTTATAGATTTTTCTAAGGGGGATGTGAGTGCATATTTAAGAGGTGTTTCATTTCAAGAAGCAGTTACCTGGGATGATTTCAAAGTTAGGTTACCTGCGGTCTATGGGGGTGAAGAAGCCTTGGATATAGTATTAACGTTAAGAAATACACTTAATCAAGCCACTATGACTCGGCTTAATGTTATTGAGAGAGCAGATCTCATAGCTGATAGGCTTAATGAATATCAAGATATTTTAGGTAATTCCACTTGGATTATTAGAGATAACATCTCCGTGAAAGATTTTTTACGATTAATGTATTTAACTTGCATGACACTTATGTTGCCTGAAGCTTTAGTGCAGTGTTTTCATAAAAAGTTAACGCCTGCAAGTACGGAATTGGATGTATATAAACAGATAAAGAAACACATGTCTAAGTGACCTGACCTTGATCCCGTGTTAACTCAAGTTTTTGCAAAAAATGAAACAAAGCCACAACAAGTAAATGTAGTTAATAATAGTCAAGTTGCGGGAATGACGTGTTATGAACGTCAAGGTCACTTGATCGCGGACTGCAGAACGAAATTCTGTTTGATGCATAACAGTTCGACTCATTCATATAGTCAGTGCTACTCGCGTAAGACACAACAGAATCCTAGAAATACAAAGTCAATTCCACAGTCAGTTCCATATGGAAATAAAAATAAAAATCCTCAGTTCAATAAGAAGAAACAGCCAAACGTCAATGTAGTTCAAAATCAGAAACAGACAAATAGTTCTTCGAATAACCCTGATCCTGGGTCGTCAAACCAGAACTCGCAAGGTCAGACTAATTTTCAGAATGTGCAGAGCAAAGCAAATACCACATAATTAACTCCAGTGGGGAAGAGAGTGATGTTGGGTCAAGGTCATTCATGTCAACATCAGTAGTATTGAATAATTAATTTAATGTTTTATCAGATCATTGTGAGGCAATAGATTTTCCTATGAAACACACGGCCGAATTAAGTAAATCAGTGCATGCTCCCGTAGATTTGCAACAAATTCATACAATAATGAGCCAAAATGAGTTACGACCAACATTATATGCTGTAAATTTAGAATACAAATCCTTTACATTATTTTTTGACTCTGGTAGTCCACGTAATATCATGGATTTGAGGACACATCATTTGTTGTTTTCAAACTTCCCAATAGGAAAATCCGGAGTGAGACTCTCGTGTATAGGAAATAATGAATTAAATGTAATAGGCATAACTCATGTTCAATTCAAGGTCGGTAAGCGCACGTTTGCCGATACATTTGTTGTTGCACAAAACATTGATATGTATCCAGCTGTAATTATAGGATACCCATCTATGGGCAATCAAAACATTATCTTAGCCCCTGCCAAGCACGGCGTGTATATCAAAGGAAAATTCTATAAGTCTTCTTATACCTTAAAATCAGTTTTGGATGAAAAGGAGATGACAAATGTAACCGTAACGTACGTTGAAGAACCAATAACTTGTCTCACTAATAAAGAAATAATATAAGCGACCCAGCAGAATTCTCGTTCACCCATAATATCATCTTGCACGCAATCTATCGAGCCAAACGTACCTTCGAATTTAATAGTGCAAGTAAAGAAAACATTACCGGGATCTGAAATATTAATACTTTCCGACACTTTTAAAACTAACGGATTGTCTGTCACACAAGCTATTTATACAGTATGCTCACATCAGCAATGTAATATTGAAGTCTGGAATCATTTAAATACCACTTTAGTAATTCACAAAAATCAACATACCTTGGATGTAGAAGTTTATAAACATCGTATTCTTACCGTTGCTGAAATCAATCACGCTCAATCAGTTGCGGATGAATCCCTTTTGCAATCTATTAAAAATAAAATCAATAAAGACATTCAAGACGAAGAAATTCAGCACAGAAAATTTTTGGACTTTTAACTAAATATCATGATGTTTTTTTCCACTACGGATGGATCCTTAGGAAAACCAGATGTGATCGAGCATCAAATAAGGTGAAAGGACAAGCAGAAAATTATCTATGTACCCTCGTACAGACTCCCTATGAAATTCCAGAATGAAATAAATGATGAAGTAGGTAAAATGCTAGAAGAAGGAGTCATTAGGAAATTGAATAGCCCTTATAATTTTCCATTAATAGTTGTACCGAAAAAAGATCGAACATAGCATATCTGCGTAGACTTCCGTCGTCTAAACGAGGAGACGATCCCTGATCGATTCCCATTGCCATGTACTGACGATATTTTGTCTTTGTTAGATCAGAATAAATATTTTACCAGTTTGGACTTACTTAAAGGCTTTCACCAAATATCATTAGAAGAAGATAGTATCCCATACACAGCCTTCAGCACAGCCAGGGGACATTATGAATTTTTACGGATGCCTTTTGGTTTACGTTGTGCTCCCATAACATTTACAAGAATGATTAACATAGTGTTTGGAGACTTGCTAGGGGATATATTGAATGCCTATATGGACGACCTTGTAATCTTTTCCAACAACTTAGAAGAACATCTACCTAAATTAGAACTAGTACTACAGAGACTAAGACAACATAACTTAAGGGTAAAGATTAGTAAGTGTGAATTTGTCAAAACATAATTATTATATTTGGGTTTCATGGTGTCAAGCCAAGGTCTTAAAGTAGTCCATGATAAGGTGTCGACTATCCGTAACTTTCCCATACCTACTAATGTAAGGGAATACAGCAATTTCTGGGTTGTAGTAGATATTACAAGCGTTTTATACGCAATTATTCAATAATGGCTGCTCCCTTAACTGATCTTACGAAGAAGGCCGTAGATTTCATATGGTCTGAGCAGAATCTACAGGCGTTTAATACCTTGAAAGATGAACTGTGTAGTTCTCCTATCTTAAAATTTCCTGACTTCGGTAATGAATTCTTCATTGCAACAGAGGCCTCAGACTTAGGAATAGGAGGGGTATTGCTTCACCAATATGATAAACAATTTTTCCCGATAGCATTTTATTCTCGAAAACTGAGAACTTCCGAAAGTAAGTATGCAGTAATAGACAAGGAAGGGCTAGCTATTGTTAATTCACTAGTGCATTTTAAGTTCATAATATACGGTTATCCCATTAAGGTTCTTACTGACCATAAACCACTAACCGAGTTCTTTAAAGGCTTCAACCACAGCCCCAAACGAACTTGGTGGCATTTGATCATTCAAGACTTTGGCGCGAGAATTGAGTATTTACCTGGGAAAGCAAATATCATTGCTGATGCATTATCAAGCAACCCCGTGTCATCTTGTACAGAGCCTTTAGCTGAATTAATAACAGATTTGGGCTGGAGCGCTGAATTATTACAGACTGAGCAAAGAAAAGATCAGAAATTAGAAACAATTATAAATGCTTTGAAAGGCAATCATAAGTAAAAGGAATATATAAAGTATAAGCAGCAGAATTATATAATCAAAGACAATATTATGTGTAGGACGTGACAAGGAAAACCCGCAATACACCACATGTAACTAACGACCAGGTAGTAGTACCAATCTCACTTATTTCCACTGTCCTGAATTGGTTGCATTCAAATCCATTACATGGACACCCAGGGTTCTCATTAATGTCAAATAAAGCCAAATCATTGTTTTATTGGCATACGATGCTTACAGATATAAAAAGACACATAGCTAATTGTCGCACATGTCAGGAAAACAAAGGGCATACAAAAACACCTGTCAGCCTAGGGGCTTATCCCATGCCCAATCAACCCTTTGAAAGAATACATTTAGATTTGTTAACAGGATTTTACGAGTCAGACAGAGGAAATAAGTCCCTCATAGTAATTGTAGATGCTTTAACTCGATATACAGAACTAATAGCGGTTAAAACTAAAACTGCGATTGAATGCGCTAGAAAGTTTTACGAGTGTTACATTTGTAAACATGGAATTCCACACATGATAATCTCAGACTCGGGTGGAGAATATAATAATCACTTTCTTACCTCATTGTGTGAATTCCTTAGCATAAAGAAAATAAATACCATGATATATCACCCAGAGTCGAATGGGCTAGTGGAAAGAGCAAATAGGAAGGTTTTAAAAATATTAAGAGTTACACTAGGGGGATCAGACCCCAACTGGGATATTGCAATACCTGCGGTACTGAGCACTCTGAATCATTCATACCATATATCAATTAAAATGTCACCGCACGAAGCATTGTATAGTACCCCAGTTAGAACGCCTTTCATGTATTAACGCCTACAACTAATCTATCAAATCCTTT
>NC_090752.1:24980140-24985140 GCF_036898095.1 Palaemon carinicauda
CCTCCTCCAAAACAAAAAAAATTATTCACATAGAATAAATTTTTTTTTCCAAAATTAAATACTGAAAAAAAATGCTTAAATGAAAAGAAATTAACAATGTTATAGAAATACAAAACCTGAAAAGAAGTTATAAATATTATAACAATGCACATGCCAAAAAGAAAAAAAAAACACATAGCTTCACGAAGACTTACCAAATCAGAAAATGGGACTCTAAAATTTAAGGCTAAACTATAACGAGTACAAAATAATAGAAAAAAATTGATTGACCTTACCAAGGTTGAACATACAAAAGCAACGTAGTTAACCAAACCTACATCTAAACTAAGCTCTAAGATAAGGACTCACTCATACTCACACACATACTGGCCATTAAATTTTACTATGGAAAAATAGTTTTATACAAACCCAATGAAGACACGAGAAGGGCGAGGGAGGAACAAAAGCCAAGATTACATACGAGAAAGGGCATCAGGAATACAGTTCTCCGATCCCTTAATATGTCTGATAACCAGAGTGAATTCCTGCAACTGCAAAGCCCATCTCAAAATTCTCTGATTGGACCCTTTCATCCTTTCTATGAACACTAGAGGATTGTGATCAGTCCAAATCTCTATCAGGAAGGAGAAATGGGTCACATAGGGTTTAAAATGTAACAAAGTACAAACCAAGGCCAAAGCCTCCTTCTCGATAGTTGAATACCGTTTCTCAGCTGCCAATAGTTTACGGCTAAAGTAAGACACGGGAAGAACCTCTCCAGCCCCATTTCTCTGAAAGAGGACACCTCCAATGCCCACATCACTAGCATCCACCGCAATAATGAAAGGTTTCTGAAAATCAGGGGACATTAATATTGGGTTTGATATCAACACCAGCTTAAGTTTAATAAAAGACTCCTCACATTGAGGAGACCACACAAATTTCTGTCCTTTCTCCAATAACTTGGTAAGCGGCTGAGCAATGTCCGAGAAGTTTCGCACAAACCTTCTATAATAACCCGTCATTCCAAAGACTCTCCGAACCTCCCTGACATTACTCGGCCTCTTCAAATTTAAAATGGCATCGAGATTGGCTTGTTTAGGGGCTACCTGACCCAAACCAACCTCATGACCCAAATAGCACACTTTGGCTTTACCAAATTCACACTTACCCAAGTTCACAACAAGACAGGCATCCCTCAAAGCTTCAAACACTTTTCTCAATCTTACTATATGAGTTTGCCAATCATTGCTGTGAACAACTAAATCATCAATATAAATCTCAGTACCTTTCAACCCACAAATGACTCTGTTCATAAGCCTCTGAAAGGTGCATGCAGCATTTTTCATCCCAAAGGGCATCACTTTACATTCGTAAAGCCCAAAGGGAGTTAGAAATGCGGAAATTTCCCGGGCTCGAAAGACAGGGGCACTTGCCAATATCCTTTCAGCAAATCCAACTTGGTTATGAATTTTGCAGACCCTATCTGATCGAAACAGTCGTCAATGCGAGGCAAAGGAAAAGAGTCATTTTTGGTACTGGCATTAACTTTACGGTAATCCACATACATTCTGTATTTTCCATCAGACTTTTTAACTAAAACTATCGGAGAGCTCCAAGGACTTATTGAAGGTTGGATGAGGTCGTGCTTCAGCATATACTTTATTTCCTCCTCGACTATGTCCCTTTTCACTGGATTTAGTCGATAAGGACTCTGCTTTACGGGGGAAGCACTGCCCACATCCACATCATGCTGAAGCAACCTCGTCCTACCTGGCGAACTACGAAATACTTCTGAAAAAGAACAGATTAAATTAATAATGTCCCTTTTCTGGGTAACTTCCAGATGGGCTAGCTCTCTTTTCATAACCTCTAGATTTTGAATGTTATTAAAGAGAGCATCAGAAGATACCTGACCAACTAAGTCCTCAAACTTATCCCCTGGAGACTCTACTTCTACAGACACAGGTTCATACACAATAGCTAATGGATCTCTACCACATGAAATATAAGATTTTAATCTATTAATATGAAAGACCCGGCACTATCGTTTGGTCCCGGGGGCTTCAATTTCATAATTCACCTCAGACAAGTTTCTCAAAACCTTCCAGGGCCCCTTATACCTTGGCTTGAGGAAATTGTCTGGGTCTGTACTCAACACCAATACCAATTCCCCAGGCTCAAACGATCGCACCTTGGTTTTCTTATCAAAATTTGATTTCATGACTAATTGGGAGGAAGCCAAATTTTCTCTTGCAAATTTCCAGGCAATGGCTAACTTTTCTCGTAAATCCTCTACAAACTTCATCACATTAATTTCCTCGTTCTGACGAGATGATAACAATTCATGGAAAATTTCTAACGGACCACGTACTTTGTATCCATAGATCAGCTCAAAGGGAGCTACACCTGTAGATGCATTTGGATGGTTCCTTATGGCAAAGAGAGCAAAGGGAAGTCCTTTTTCCCAATCCTCTCCTTGTTCATAGCAGTATTTTTTTAAAACTGATTTAAGTGTCTGGTGGAATCTTTCTACCACACCCTGACTCTCGGGATGGTAAGGTACGCTGGTAGTGCACTGAATGGCCAGTTCAGCACACTTACCCCTAAATACCTTACTCGTAAAATTCGTCCCACAGTCGGTCCGAATTTTACGAGGAAGTCCGTATCGGGAGAAAAATTCAATGAGCTTCTCAAATACTGCATTGGAAGTGATCTTTTTCATTGGGAATGCTTCAGGAAACCTAGAAGCTCGGTCCATGATGGTCAGGAGATGAGTAAACCCAGTCTTTGTTCTGGGCAAAGGCCCCACCGCATCTATAACCAATTCCACAAAAGGTTCCCCAATTACAGGAATGGGATTTAGAGGTGCTTTAAGGATCACTTGATTGGGCTTTCCCATCACCTGACAAACCTCGCAATTACTAACAAATTGTTTCACTGATGATTTCAATCCTGGCCACCAAAAACATTTCGCTAATCTTTTGAACGTCTTGAATACTCCAAAGTGACCAGAAAAAGAATCATCATGTGACAACTTCAAAACCGACTCCCTAAATTGTGAGGGAACCACAATTTGTTCCACTCGAGAAGTTTTGTTCAGATTATGTGTAGATGGGCGACTAATTCGATATAACAAACCTTTCATTACACAAAACTTCGGTTTAGTTAAATCGGCTGTGTCACCCAACTCGAAATCAAACTCTTGTCTCTGAGCTTCAATAAACGTTAAACGGTCCCAATCAAGTTGCAAGATATTACTAGTACTACTAGGACTATCTACTAGCCCGGGCCTTTCTAACTCTACTTCTAAACTACTTAAATCTAAGTCATCATCATTTTTCAACTCAGCTGCCTTAGCGGAGGCCCGAGTCACCACCGCCACAGGACAAGCATTCACAGTCAAAATAGGGAATAATTCCAGACCCCTATGGTCTACCATGTCATTTCCTAAAATACCATCTATATTTGGAATAGGGAGTTTCTCCACCAAATCCAACTCTGTTACCTCATTATACCCAGGGAGGAATAATTCAACTTCCACCAATGGAGCTGAAACCACCGTATTCGGGAAACCTCCCAGAATCACATAATTCCCTGAATATTCAACTAAACCATTTAAAGATTCCCTTAATACTAAAGACCAAGCTGACCCTGTGTCTCGCAAAAATTTTACCTTTAGAACTCCTGAATTCGTAACCAGTCTACCAGGCCATATATATTTATCATAGAGTCATGAAGGTCTATTACCAGTTGGTTTTACATTGCTGCCATCACAACGAATCACATTGCTACCTTCCGTTACCGGTGGACTCTCAACCTTGGGGGTGTTAGGAATAGTCTTATTTGTTATTACAGATATAGGATTGTCAATATGGTTATTATTTCTCTCCAGATACCTGCTCCTGGCATTACACTGAGCTTGATAATATCCAAGCTTATTGCACCAAAAACAGGTCCCATTACCTTTGCTCATATTACCAGACACTACCCTGTTTTTTGAGAAGAATCTAGAGGGCTCTCCATTAGAAATATTTCCCTGAGTCTTCTCATTCTTATAATAGATTGGAACACCTGAATGCTTTACCCTGTTGTTAGCTACAATATTAGATTTATTATTACCATCATTTGGCTTGTCAGACTGGAAATCTATACTCTGAGACCCAAAATTGCCGGACCCTGATCGATGGGTTAAAATAAATTCATCGGCAATCTGAGCCGCTTTACTTAGACTGACTGCTTTCACCTCTTCCAAATATATCCTCAGTTCTTTGCTACAATACTTCTTAAATTCTTCCATCAACATTAATTCCCTCAAGGAGGAGAAAGAGACTACCTGACAACTCTTCAGCCAATTATCAAATTGCTCCTCCTTGATCCTAGCAAACTCAACATATGAAACGGAAGCATGCTTACTAAAATTTCTAAATTTTAGACGATAGGCCCCAGGGACAAGATCATAAGCCTTAAGGACCAACGCCTTTACCTTACCATAATCACGGGCTACACCCTCCTCCAAAGAATTATAAACTCTGATTGCCTTGCCCACCATCCTACACTGAATTAAGACTGTCCACATCTCGGCGGGCCAAGACAACCTGGTAGCAACCCGTTCAAATGCTTTAAAAAATTCAGGCACATTTCTTTCATCAAATACAGGGACTAGCTTCAGAGCTGCCCCTATATTAAATTTATCAGCATATGGTCCACAGGGAGTACTTAATTTATTAGGAAAGGTTTGTAACCTAGCCAACTCCAAATTTACACTAGCCATCTCTAGCTCAAGTCGCCTCACCTTCTCGTTCTCTTCAAACTCAAGTTTCATTAACTCTATCCTCTTGCAAATTAATCTATATTCATTGTCCTCTTAGGACAACACAGGCTGCACTGGGACTACATTCTCCGGGACAGATTTTTCTACCACAAATGGGTTAGTAGACACGTTAGCTTTAACTTGCAATTTAGCATTTCCTTCAAAAATAGTTCAAGTACGAGGGGGGTCCTCAAACAAAGAAAGGCCT
>NC_090752.1:24992640-25012640 GCF_036898095.1 Palaemon carinicauda
CCAGAAAGTGTTTCTTTTATGGTTAAATTGTACTCCTTTTCAGTTGAGGCATAAACTCTCTGAGCAAAAGCTCAAAGCTGAGTATAGTTGTTCCAGGTCAAATCTAATCTGTTACCCTTCCAAAGAGGATAGGCCTCCTGTTTCTCCAAATAAGCATGTCTACAATCATCATTGAACCACGGTTTGTCCTTCACTCGGTACCTTAGCACACGAGAAGGGATACGCCTATCAATTATGTTGACTAGACTCTCATTCAAAGGGACAACAGGATCTACACTATTATATAATTGTGACCAATTCAAGCACAAAAGATCATGTAAAATCCCATTCCAGTCTGCTTGGGATTTCATATAAATTTTACAAGAATATGATATATCAGGGACAGGCTACTCAGTCTTCACTAATAATGAAATGAAGGCATGATCAGATGTCCCGACTGGAGAACCAACCTTACTAGTTATAACGCCAGGGGAGTTGGTGTATACGAGGTCCAAGCAATTACCAGACCTGTGAGTAGCTTCATTTATGATTTGCTCACAGCCTGATTCAGAGGCTAAGTCTAAAGCTCTTAAGCCATGGCAATCGGTAGGAGAGAGAGAACTTAACCACTCCCTATGGTGAGCATTAAAATCACCAACAAAGACAAAAGAAGCCTTTCTATCATCTTCTTGTATCTTAGCCATAATGTTAAGAAGACTATCGAAGATAGAATCATCTATGTCTGGATTCCGGTAGATCAAACACAAATAAAAGTTTTTATGCCTGCCACAAACTTTTATTACCTGAATCTCATGACATCCACATTGCTAGCAGGGCTTATGAGAAGCAGGGTACTCGGTCCTAATATACACCGCCATTCCCCTGGCCCTAGGGATGGCATCACGTTTCAACATTATTGGCTTATTAGAACCAGTTATAAGGAGCTCAGATGAGTGCCTCATATTAGAAACCAAAGTTTCTGAGCACAAAAGAATATCATACTGTCTGGACGCAACTGTAAGGTCTTGGATATTTGCATGAAGACCACGAATATTGCAATACAGAAGGTGACATTGACGAAATCTAGGACGTACTGGTCCCGGATTTCGCTCAATGTCTCCAGACAGCATAAGAATTAATAGAAATAAAAGAGAGACATCATACTTAAAAACTAGATTAACAAGAATTATAACAAAAACAATACGTACAGAATTATAAACAAAGTGATTGATGATACCCATAGACTATAGTAAAAAGTCGGAAAAACTGGTCAACATGGAGGAGCCGATACACCATGCAAGGCTAAATACCCTCCAGGATAGCCACTACAACTGAAGGGAGGACAGTAAGGATGGTTTTGAGAAGAAAAATAATCAGAAAAAGGAAAAGACAACCTCTTGATAAACCACCAGGCATTCATGGCCCTTCTATTAAGCCTGCCCAACACACCATTTAAAAAAAACAAGAGAAAAAAAATAAGATAGAATAGTGTGCCTGAGTGTCCCCTCAAGCAAGAGAACTCCAACCCAAGACAGTGGAAGACCATGGTACAGAGGCTATGGCACTACCCAAGACTAGAGAACAGTGGTTTAATTTTGAAGTGTCCTTCTCCTAGAAGAGCCGTTTACCACAGCTAAAGAGTCTCTTCTACCCTTACCAAGAGGAAAGCACACTGAACAAATTGCAGTATAGTAATTAACCCCTTAGGTGAAGAAGTGTTAAGTATCTCATTGTTGTCAGGTGTATGAGGAAAGACGAGAATATGTAAAGAATAGGCCAAACTATTCTTTGTAAGTGTAGGCAAAGAAAAAATAAGCCGTGACCAGAGAGAGGGATCCACTGCATTATTGTCTGGCCAGTCAAAGGATCCAATACCTCTCTAGTGGTAGTATCTCAACGGGAGGCTGGTGCCCTGGCCAACCTACTACTCATATCAACAAATAAGCCCACAGTTTCGCTTATATTGGTAGGAATCCTGTAAAACATATTTGTAGGAAAACTAGTGTTTAATAGAATCCAATACCAAAGAAAACAATTGCAAAATAACTAGATCACTGGATGATATGGCTGTCAGGTATATTCTGGGGTTAGCATATGCATGCACAAAATTGAAATTTTTTCCTACTTAATTACTCCAGATTGTTTTCATCTTTCGTCTGGCAACAGTTCACACCTCAAGGCTACAGGAGAGTGGTAAAACTAAGATTAGTATTGACCCAAAAATCGAGTTTCTTCCCCTAAGTAGCTTCCTAGGGTATATTTGACCACTGTGATATTCCCAGAGAATTTAACTTAAGGTCTCCAGAATTCCAACTCCTGGCACGAATATCCTTAAAGTTTCCTTTTAGGATATCGCAAAATATCTGGGGACGTATTCTTGACACGCCACATAGCAATCTGCACCCCGCATAGCGTTAGAGCTTCGAGGGGAAAAAGTGGCAAAATATAAGAGGAGACGTTAATAAGGTTCCCTTCCTCGGTTACTGTTTGAGTACTAAAATGGCGCCACAATCGCCGCCATCTTTATTCCTTGTAGCGTTGAGCCGGTACTTATGGATACAGTATTATTGGGAGGGATCCTGCCAAGGCCTTTCATGGAAAGGAGGACGGGTCCATCAGGACGACATGGGTATCTCACCCAAAAATAGATTTTTCACTTAGCTCAAAATCCGTTTTTTCGGCTCAGGCCATGTCGTCCTTATGGAAGTTTACCAGAGCATTAATGTATCCGTGGATTTCCCAGTTGTACCTTAAACCTCAAGACAATATCTCCTTGGTCATTCAGACCTTAGAGACGTATGACAATACCGTTATATGTCATTGCTTCTAATCATGAACTATGTTAGTGTTTCCTGCCCCCTACAGGGAAGAGTCATACTAGACTCTGGAAAAAGTCTTGAAGTTTGCATATTTCATATGACCAACTTAGCAACCAAAAGGGCATACAAGGCTCACTGTATGCCCTTAGCCAAAGTTTGTATTTATAAGATGAACCTAGGTTCACATAAGCCACCGTAGCATCTAAGGTAAATCAGCCCAGCTGTATACCACAACAGACAAGTTTATATCTGTATCCAAACAAGGTAAGCCTGGCCAGAAAAAGGTTTGTTTACATTTAGGAACAAAGTTACTACCATTGTTCAATATAATTATGCAGAATAGTAAGGAATAAAAGTAATGCTCATATATAACTTTATTTATATATGTTTAGGGCGAAATGAGACGCAAAAAATAATTAGACATTTATTGTCAAACAATGAATAAAAATTCAGCATACATTTCATAATAATATAAAAAATGCAAGTGAATAGAAATTGTAAACATAGAACATACAGATCAAATCAGAAATACTTCTTTTATCTGAAAACAAAAATTCATGCCACTCAATTAAAGATTTTAAAATTTTCTAATATCTTTCTGAGAAAGTCTGTCTATTTACACTTGTGTAAAACACATGGCACTAATGTTAAGTCTATGTTTCTTCACCTTTATACACTTGAATAGTCCAAAATGTCCCTTTGATGACATCTCAGTTATCATGTTGCACTATAATGTGCCAACATGTACACCCTATAGAATTATAGTCCCAAATAATTCACTGTTCCTCGCAGCACTAAGCGACAGGTTTTATTACACTACCTGCCGCCACTAAGTATATCTTTAATTCTTGCACTTGCTTCGCATAGTGCTTAAAAAACAATCTTGATGACTTCCATCTAGTAAACGAGCGAAGGGTCTCAAAATCCATAAGCTGGAAAAAATTTAACGATGAAGCAATTTTTCTAAGATCATGACCTGTGGGTTTACTGTCAGGATCTGCTCTGCGAATGAAGTAGGTGATCTTCGCCCTTAGTTGTTTAAGGGGTAAGTTTGAGCCCGAAGTTTCTCCTGTAAAGAGCTGTCCTCCCTGAAGTCTGAAGTTCTACGAAGATAGACCTTTAGACACTCCACTTGACACAGTGAGACATCTTCCTTCAGAGGGCAGATTCTCCAGGGACCCCACCTCATGGTGGGTAGCTCGTTCTTGGCGAGAAACGTTGGGTCGGGAAAGGGATTCAGTTCTCCCGTTTCAGTAAACTGGATATGGCCTTCTTCCCGAGGAAGGGCCCCTATCTCACTAACACTAGCCCCTGAGGCTAGAGCAAACAAGAATTTAACTGTATGAGTCAAATCTTTCACAGAGCAATATTCGTTATTCAATACTGAAGATAAATGTAGTACCTTATCCAAGGACCATGAAATGGGCTTTGGAGGTGCTGCAGGCCTAAGCCTAACACAGGCCTTAGGGATCTTGTTAAAAATCTCATTAAAAAAGTCTACTTGGAACGTGTAAAGCAAGGGTCTAGTCAAGGCAGATTTACACGTAGTTATCGTGTTGGCTGCTAAACCTTGTTCATGAAGGTGAATAAATAAAGATAAAAAGAAATCTGTCTAGAGTTTCTTTGGTTTTCTTGCCTTGACAAAGGCCACCCACTTCTTCCAAGACGACTCATATTGCCTTCTGGTAGATTTAGACTTATATTCCTCTAAGAAGTCTATACTCTCTTTCGAGATCCCAAACCTTTTTCTTACTGCTAGGGAGAGAAAATCATGAGATGAAGGTCTTGGGTTTTCTTTAATGAAGCGAAGACAGCCGACTTTTGTACTTGTTGAGACAGAACTGGGTCCGGCAGGGGAATCAGCCTCGTCTGCAATTCCAATACTAGAGGGAACTAGTTGCTCCGGGGCCACTTGAGAGCCACTAGGGCTGCTGTTCCTTGAAAAGATCTCAGCTTGTTGAGGACCTTCATCAGCAGGTTGGATGGAGGGAACAGATAAATCCTAGTCCAACTGTTCCAGTCGAGGGACATGGCTTCCACTGCTTCCACTAAAGGGTCCTCGTATGTGGCCACATACCGAGGATGTTTCTTGTCGCTCATCACAAAGAGATCGATCTGCAGTTCCGGGACTTGATGTAAGATGAAGGAGAATGATCTTGCGTCAAGGGACCATTCTGACTCTATCGGAGTTAGCCTGGATAGAGCGTCCGCCGTCACATTGCGGAACCCTTAGAGGTCAACTGCTGATAAGTGCCATCTTTTCTTTTCCACTAAGCGGAAGATGGCCAACATTACCTTGCTGAGTTGAGGTGATCTCGAGCCTTGACGGTTCCGGCATCTCATTACCACCTCGCTTCCCAGAATCAGTCTTACCTAGACCGAAGGGCGAGGGGATAAATTCTTCAGTGTGAGGCAGACTGCCATGGCCTCCAAAATGTTGATATGGAAGGTCTTGAATAGCGAGGATCAAGTTCCTTGGACTTTCCGTTGATGAGAATGACCTCCCCATCCTTCCAATGATGCGTCCGTGTGGATGATGACTGAGGGTGGAGGCGGTTGCAGAGGGGTTGACCTCTTCAAGTTCTTGGCCTACGACCATGGCTTGAGAAGTGATCGTAGTCGGATCGGTATTGTTCTTCTTAGATCTCTTCGAGCGTTTGATGCGTATCTCCTCCAGATTACTGATGCATCTTTTAGCTGTGCTCTTAGCACTGGATCTGTCACTGATGCAAACTGAAGGGAGCCCAGCACTCTCTCCTGTTGGCGTCTTGAAATCCTGTTGGATTTTACTAGTCGCTTCACAGATCCCGCTATCTCTCTCCTCTTCTTTAATGGAATGAAGAGGCGATGTGACTGTAAGTTCCAATGTATACCTAGCCATTGAAACTTCTGAGGTGGAGATAGTCGAGACTTTTTGGTGTTGATCTTGAATCCCATATGTTCCAGGAACTGGATCACTTTCTTGGATGGTTGCATTCATTTCGTCTTGGATGCTGCCCACACCAGCCAGTCGTCCAGGTAGGATATCACCTGGACTCCTTCTAGGCGTAGTTGTTGAACGACTGCTTCAGCAAGCTTGGTGAAGATCCTTGGGGCTATGTTTAGTCCGAAGGGCAGGGCTCTGAAAACTTACTTTCTTTTTTGTAGCCTAAATCCTAGGTAAAAGGAGAGTTGGCAATTGATCGAAATGTGCCAATAGGCATCTGCCATGTCTATAGAGACTGTGTATGCCCTTTAGGGCAGCAGAGCCCTTATGTGTTGACGGGTTAGCATTTTGAACTTGTTGTTTTCTATAAACTTGTCGAGTGGCGACAAATCCAGAATGACTCTAAGTTTGTCTGAGTCCTTCTTGAGAACACAAAACAGCCTTCCTTAGAATTTGATGGACTTTGCCCTCCTTATCACCCGTTTGTTCAAGAGTTCTCTGGTATATTCTTCCAGAACGGGGGTGGAGTGTTGGAAGAATTGAGGGAATGATGGTGGAGTGGTCCTCCAGTTCCAGCCTAGTCCGTTCTTGATTAGGCTGTGGGCCCAGGGATCGAAGGTCCAATGATCCTGGAATAGTCGGAGTCTTCCTCCTACTGGAAGCCTCTCATTGCTTCTGGTTTCCGGAGGGCTTGCCTCCTTGACCGCGTCTTCCCCTACCCCCTCTTCCTCTTGAGGGACGTTTAGAGGAACGTCTATTGGACCCTTTACCTTTAGAGCAAAAGGTGGTAGTCTGCCTCTCATAGGCGGGAATGAAGGCTGGTGACTGAGTCACCACCTTCTGGGGTACCATCTGGTAGGTGGGTTGGGGTTGTGCCACCATCTGGAGCACCGCGGTCATGGGAAGTTGCTGTTGTTGTCTAGCAGGGTGAGAGGGCAACCTTGGCCTCTTTATCTTCCATTTCGGTTGGGGACCCTCATCCGGGGAAGACTTTCTCTTAGCCGACATGCCCCACTTTTGGAGAATATTCCTATTCTCTGTGGCGGCCTTGTCGAATATCTCTTTGACCATTTCATTCGGAAGGAGGTCTTTCCCTCAAATATTGGAAGATATCAACTTCCTGGGTTTGTGTTTCACCGCAGCCGAGGCAAACATGAATTCCCTACAAGCCCTTCTAGCCCTAACAAAGCTATAAAAGTCCTTAATTTGGGTTGTCAAGTGTGTTTTGGCTACGACCATGAACATATCTGGGGACCTATGTTCACTGGCCATTGCCTCCAGGGTATCTTGAAGAGACAGAGAGGCAGCAAGCCCTTCCTTCGTATCCTGCTCCCTACGCAGGAGAAAATCAGACAACATTGGGAGGTTTTCGCTAAACTGATGTCCAGCGATATCAACCTCCAACTTCCCAACTGAGAAGGTAAGCTGAATATCCTTCCAGTCTTTGTGATCTGTAGGCAGGGCTAGGGAAAGGGGCCTACACTCTTCCAGTGTAGGGCAAGGTTTCCCAGCTTCCACTACCTTGATCACCGCCTTGAACCCTTATTCCGCAAAGGGGAAGGCCATTGTCGCTGGAGCAGGAAAGGAAGGGTGTTTCTTATTCAGAGCAGGCACCTTAGAGTTGGTGAAGCCCTGTCCTTCAGACTGTTGGCTAACAAAGCCTGTGCCTTTGTATGGTCAAGCACTATGACCTCCTTGGGCTCTGTCTCCTCTTTGGATACAGGCTCCGCCTTTAGGAGAACAAAGCAGTCGGGATAGGACTCAAAGCTGGGCCAGAACTTAATGTCCTCGATAAGGACAGCTCCCAGCTTTTCTGAGATGAAGATCTTGACTTTCGTGATTGGCATGTACTCGGCATGCCTCCATGGGTTTACCTCGGAGCACGAAGGAAGATCCTTAACATTGAGTCTCCTATGAGACCCACGGGCCACTGCAAGCTGATGAATCTCCTTCCTTAGCGCAGCTTCCCTTTCTTCGCTCTTCTTCTGAAAGGTCTCCATCATAGCCCTGATGGCAGACAGGGTATCATCCGACTTATCAGATGGAGGAGCGGAGGACATAGAGGGCACAGGTTCTGGGGCTGGAGCTGACGAAACAGACACTGTTTCGACTTCATCCTTT
Organism: Palaemon carinicauda; assembly: GCF_036898095.1. Lineage (NCBI taxonomy): Eukaryota > Metazoa > Arthropoda > Malacostraca > Decapoda > Palaemonidae > Palaemon > Palaemon carinicauda. The sequence goes on from NC_090752.1 coordinate 25,000,486, forward strand.
TCCGTCTCTGGAGCCAACGTTGACTCCTCTTCTTGACCTTCCGCCAGAAGGTCCTTTTCGGTGTCCTCTGACACCTCTGTCATCCTCTCATCCTCTAGATGGATGCTCTTCATCACATCCGAGAAATTCGTGTCCACAGAGATCTGGACACAAGGGATCTCAGGGGGAGGCTGTGGAATGACAGGATCCGCAGATGCTTTGGGAAATAGATAGGCCCTCATACGCTCATTGGGGAGATAAGGCCCAGTGGCATGTTTCTGAAAGCCACGAACCCATCTGCACAGCTTATTCCGAGCTGCACCCCTTGACTCCGTTGTTTTGGGGTCTTCAAAAGCCTCCTTAACCAAGTCTTTGCACACAGTATATACCTGGGGGTCCCAATATTTGAGATGTCCCTTGGTGATGGAACAAAGAGAGTGCGTCCTACACTCCAGGTGGCCGCAGAAGTCCCTGCTACGCACGTCGCAGAAGACGCTGCCACACTTCACACGGTCCTCCTGTAAAGAGAGGGAAATAAAATGAGTATAAAGTAGTTCATCTCAATAGATAAACTAATAAAAGTTATTAATAATATTTTCCATTTTATTCTATTGCATATAGCTTAGCATAGATAAGCTAGAAATGAATTAGGAAAGACACATACATGTGTTTCCTGCCCAGCCAATTGCTGTGATCTCCCTTAATATTAAACCTGGGGTTATCCTCCTCAAGAGGCCTAATGGAATAGTCTAGCCTATAAGGATAGATGTGTATAACTAAACACCAACTTCCAAAAGGATTAATAATGAGGGTCATTATTAACTGATTATCTATCAGTATATGGAAATGGAATTCCTTTCCTTATCTTATAAGGTCTCAACAATAGACTGTGCCCGGACACACAGAGTATGTTGGAAAATCTAACTACTGTATATCTTTATACCATAGTTTTCTGTCTGCAGTATGCTCTATACTGCAAATGTCCTGGCTACTGTATAGACATATACTGTAGTTGCTGCTGGCATGTTACCGGCAATGCTAGTACCTAAGGCATAGTTCAACTGACACAATATTAACTAGAATAGTGGCCGGCTGCCCGCCGGATTGCCAGCGGCTTGCCTGACGCCGGTGGGTCACCGACTGTCTGCACACTAGTCCAGTCAGCCTTCTATGTGACAGGGTGGTGGCTGGTAGACAGAACTCAGCCGGCTCTTGGCGGCTAAGTTCGTTGTGCCCTCGGATCATTGGCTGTCGGCACACAAATCTAGCCAGCATCCTGCCGGTTAGGGTAGTGGCCGGCAGCCGCCCATTAGGTTAGTACCTGGCGGCAATTAGCCGAGAGAAAGAAAGCAAGGAATGAAGGGTGATGTAAGAGCACTGTCTCACTTCCTTCCTACGGAATGATAGTTATAATGGAAGGGGAGAATATAGGATAATCAAGCTTCCACCCACCCACCTCTGTTGCCGGTAGCTGCAGAGCTCATCACTAAAGGACATAGGGGGAAAGGAAAGAGGGTCCTGTATAAGGTGTGACAGGAGCTGGCAGTGTGCCGGTCCTGACACACCTTACGGAAGCTCTGTTTCAGTATCGGCGCCATCCTAGGCGGACGGAGAAATATTCCCCAGCCTAGAGTCGGCCGATACAGTAAGGGGCCGGCAGTCTTCTAGCCGCCACCCTTAATTAAAGAGAAAAAGAGTTCCAGTGCCGGCGCCATTCTAGCCAGCAGAATAATCTCTATTCTTCAGCCTAGGGTCTGCAAGCATAGAACTAGTCGACTAAACCACAGGGAGAAGGGGGAATCACATGACCCCTTCAATTGCAGTCTCGGGAGACTAAGCCTCCTATGCCGACAACCAACACCCGACAGGGGAATGTATTCTCCCTGCCGACCAGCTGCCGGCACACGATATGTACTCTGAGGTTCTAACCTAAACCCAAAGCTTACCATCTGTAGCTAGAGGAAGGGCAGAAAAAACCCTAGCCTAGACTTGCCTGAATGACAACTCGAGGCAAAACCAGCTAGGATTGTAGCCTTAGGCTACACTCAGAGGGAAGGAGGGATTACCCTATATATGAGGGTAACTGGGGAGATTGTATGAAAGTTTACTAGGCTACTAGCCTAGTGACAGTGAGATCGACTACCTAACTCATCGAACCTCTCTCGTATACTATCTTGGAAGAGGAAAATTTTATATGCAATGAGTATATCTAACATGTATAAATTGCCTAGTATCTTCATTTAATTCCAATAACACCAGGAACACTTATTATATCATGCAGGAAAGTAAACTTGAACGCCTAGGCTAGGAAGCCTAGCGTAAAAAGAGATCGGCTACCTAATTTGCCAAAACTAATGTGAATACTATCGGCATAATATAATTAATTCCTAGCAATGATGACTAAATAGCTATATCTATTTATTTAAGCTATTATAGCGGGAAGGTCGTTCTAGCTAACTAAATAACTCATGCGTTATGAACGACAGCGCTAAAGACACCTCCAGTTCAGGCGATAGCTCTGCCAGAAATTTAGTTTAATTCGATTCAAATTTTTACTTTACGGCCAGAGCTAAATTCATATTACATAAGAATCAAATACTCAACTTTCCAGAGGCAGAAGAGGCTGGAGATTGCGTAATAAATCCGAAATACGGGAGAGCACTGGGAAAACCACTGAGAGAGATCGCTACAGAAAAAGGAATAAAGATGGCCGCGATTGTGGCGCCATCTGAGTACTAAAACAGTAACGGAGGAAGGGAACCTTATTAACGGCTCCTCTTTTATTTTGCCACTTTTCCCCATCGAAGCATAAATGCGATGCGGGGGACAGATTACTATGTGGCGTGTCAAGAATACATCCCTTGATATTTTGCGATATCCTAAAAAGAAACTTTAAGGATATTCGTGCCAAGAGTTAGAATTCTGGAGACCTTAAGTTAAATTCGCTGGGAATATCACTTTAGTCAAATGTACCCTAGGAAGCTACCTTCAGGACGACCAGGCCTGAGCCCAAATAAATATACAGTATATATATATATATATATATATATATATATATACATACTTGTATATATATATATATATATATATATATATACATACTTGTATATATATATATATATATATATATATACTGTATATATATCATATATATATGTATATATATATACGTATATATATATATATATATATATATATATACATATATATATATGAATATATATAAATATATATATATATATATATATATATATATGTATATATATATATATATATATATATATATATATATATATAAATATATATATATATATATATATATATATAGATATATATATATATACATATATATATATATATATATATATGTATATATATATATATATATATATATATATATATATATATATATATATATATATATATATATTCATATATATATAATATATATATATATATATATATATATATATATTCATATATATATATATATATATATATATATATATATATATATATATACATATATATATATATATATATATATATCTGTATATATATATATATATATATATATATGTATGTATGTATATATATATATGTATATATACATATATATATATATGCATATATATATACATATATATATATATATAATATATATATATCTATATATATATATATATATATATATATATACATATATATATATATATATATGTATATATATGTATGTATATATATGTATGTATATATACATATATATATATATATATATATATATATATATATAGATATATATATAGATATAGATATATATATATATATATATATATATATATATTTATATAATATGTATATATATATATGTGTATATATATATATATATATATATATATAGATATATATATAGATATAGATATATATATATATATATATATATATATATATATTTATATCTATCTCTCTCTCTATCTATCTCTCTCTCTCTCTCTCTCTCTCTCTCTCTCTCTCTCTCTCTCTCTCTCTCTCTCTATATATATATATATATATATATATATATATTATATATAAATTTATATATATATATGAATAAATATATATATATATATATATATATATATATATATATATATATTTATATATATGTCCTGTCACCAGATAATGAGACATTAAAACGGGTTTTTTTCACTTAATTACAAAAGGTTTGTGAATACACTGTCTACAGCCAACACTCTCAGGGAGTACCTTGTCTAAACGAACGCACAAAGGCTACTGACTACCCCTCGCTAACAAGATGCAATCTTGCTAAAAAAAAAACATGCAGAATTATAGGGTTTGTGGAATTCTCATGATTATAGAGTTCCTTTACCTTGACATACAATATATATCTTCATACAAGGATTAGGACATTACGCCCCCACCCGGACCACCTTCTAAAGGAGGAGGTGGGCAGTCGCTCTCTCTAATCTATGATATATGCAAGACACCCGATTAGAATAGGCATGGCACGTACTAAACAGAAATGCAATATGATATATATATATATATATATATATATATATATATATATATATATATATATATATACGTATAAATCACTATAATACAGTAACACATCTTCCACAAAAAAATAAAGAAATGAAATATTTCATGCAAAATGTGTTTAATACAATATCAATGATCTCCCTCATTTCTTATGACCTCAGCTCCTAAAATACAGAATACCCAAAGTTAACAAAAAATAATATCAACATCAGTATTACACAAACTGATCAATAACCTCAATCTGGTTGCGGGCATTGCAGGTCTTTTTGGACGGGACAGGGGTGGGAATAGACATTCCTTCATACCTCGATTTTACTTGTTTAGGTTTACGGCACAATATGGCAACACAACCCACCACCAACGTTTCGCCAATTTTTTTAAAATGATCATCACACTTTGAGCTGTGTTTTTCATTAGTTCTTTTCAAAAATCTTTCAGTGGTGCTCATTACGCTCTTCCATAGATTTAGTAAATATATACAGAATTGCTCAGTTGAATAATTTTTCAACTGTTGCGAATTAATCAGGACCGTATATTATAACACAGGATCCTTCCCATACACTAAAAAGAAAGGCATGTCCCTGAGCGAAGCCTTATATGCAATGTTCAAAGCTAGCCTAGCTGTAGGAAGCATTGCGTGCCAATGAAGGGTTTCATCAGCCCCTAAGTAACGTGAAATTCGCACTATTTTCCTATTATGCGATTCCACTAAGCCATTAGTTGGAGTCCTATATGCGGTCACTGAAAAAGTGTTCAATTTCCAAGTCCGTGACCGATTTCACCAAATTATTTATAAACTGGAGACTATTATCACTTTTCAGAAATTTCGGGCAACCAAATCTAGTAATGAAAGAGCAGAGTGCCTGGGCTAATGAATTTGCTGATTTACCCAACATTTCGTAGGTATGAGTGTAGTGAGTAAATGCATCTGCAAATACACATCTATACTCATGTTGTGTTAAACCAGTAGGAAATGGTCCTACCACATCCCTATGCACCCTATAAAACTTATTAGCCATTTTCTGGCTTCCAGTACAGTGTTTTTTGAAACAGTTATAAACATGAAAACATATTATATAATTTTTTATAGATATTTTCATTCCTAACCAAAAGGATTCACGTGCTCTCCTTAATGTTTTATCAATCCCTAAATGCCCTGCATATGGACTTGCGTGTACTGTGGATGGATTGATTAGTTAAAGAGGGAGGAAGAACTACCGTGCAAAATATTCCCTTCCCGTCTTCTCGTAAGCACAATATAGGATATCATTCTCTATAAAAAAAATTGTCACGAGGCACATTCAGAAATGATGGATAACTCTCCAATTCCTCTTTAATTATTGGTCGCACTCTCTACATCCATTCCTCTCTTTTCTGTCCCTCTCGTACTTCTTTCATGTCCCGACATCCCAAGGCAATTGCACCTGCATTATCAGGGCACTCATTCCCGACACCCCTGGTCATGTCTTCGGCCACCCGCTCCTCTCTCTCTCTCTCTCTCTCTCTCTCTCTCTCTCTCTCTCTCTCTCTCTCTCTCTCTCTCTCTCTCTCCAATCCCGTTTTCTGATTGCTCCTCGGGTGGATTTACATCCCGTTCTCTATTTTTTTATTATGATAGGGTCCTCAATATTTTTGTTACGTTCTTCGTTCCTCTTTTTTTGCACTAGTTGTTACTCTTATTACTGCACCTCTGGAAAGGGCATCAGCTACCTCGTTAGCTTTACCTTCTATTGTGGTGAGATCCACACAAAAGCAACCGCCCCCACCCTTGAATCTTACTTACTGACAATAGTCTCCTCAAAACAAGCTTTCTACCATCGTAATCTTACAGTTGGACCCTTGCACAGAAGGAAAATAAAGAAAAAACATAACCTTAATGCTATATTCCTTAAAAATAAAATACTTAACACAAGACCACCCACAACCAAAATAATCATACTTAAAATTATTTATAATCTTACCAGTAAATATACAAAAAACACGACACCATTCAAAAAAAAAAAAAAAAAAAAAAAAACCTAACGAAACTTAAAAATTACGTGCACACCAACTTTCTAACGGAAAACCACACACTATAGGTATCATTCATACTCGGCCGTGATTAATCTGTATTAACACATTTATCTTCCATACTCACCTGTAAATTTACACCCCTGTGATGCTTATTCTTATTCCCACCATTATCTACAAATTTCCCTTGTACTTTATCCTGAATAAGTAATTTCTAGTTTCTTTTTCCTATATTCAACTAACACTAATTGTTTATTTTCCAACCCTAATTTCTCATGGATACTAGGTTCATACTTACTTATTTCCAACCAATCATTAATCCCATTCTTACGAACAATGATCCTATTCCTTCCACACACACAAGAGGACTCACCTAGTTGAAAGCTCTGACTACTTGGTTTCCCAAACATCCTGGCTGGCCTAATCCCTTCCTCCTACAAACCCTGGTTATATGCCCATCTACACCACATTTAGTACATTTAGCATGCTGCTCCTCGCACATCCTCGCATAATGACCATTCTCACCACAATTGCCACAAATCACATTCGTACGATAACTCCTATATCCACTCGCAATATGCCCAGTCATACCACACCGATACCACTTAACCACTTTCTCTTTCATACACTCACTAATACGATACCTTGTCTCTCCACACCTGAAACATGTTCCTAACGTCCATCTACACACATTCTTTTTAAGCCCTACTTTTCCATATCTCTAACACTTCTCTTCATGGACACAACAACCTGACCTACCTCGCTGTACACTAGCACACCAATCTCTCCAAACCTGATTCCCTTGCCTAAACCCTTCATTTGTCCTTACAGGTATTCCCAAATTACTCGCCCTAACACTCCTATCTACTACACTATCAGCTACCCTCATTGGTCAGCTCATAACAGCATCTCTAAAACTAACAAATTCTGGCACCTATTCCTCCATTCCAGTTCTCACATTCAAAGATTTACTTACTTTCATACATCTATCTAACTCGCAATCCTGAACTATCCCTAAAATATCATCCCATGTCAATCTTTCTTTCATCCACCTCATTTTTTCCTTCCGTTTTCAAATTGATAAACTCAGCAACATTCTCAGGTTCAGTAGCCAAAAACTTCTTCATTAATTCCTTATTCTCATTTATGCCTTCATCCCCATACTTCTTCCTAGCTAATGTTTCCAACCTATATACATCAATATCGCTTCTCCTACATTCATCCGTGCCTCATCAAAATCATTCTTACGCTTATACCTAATACTCACTTTCATAAGTTTTACCTGTTCAATTATTCTCTTTTTACACTTTCATAATCAACCTCCCCTACACTCATTATCACACCATACATCGTCAACATATACCCTGTCAAATACTCTCCTGACTCCCTAGTCCAGACTCTTACTATCACCATACTTAGCCTGACAAACCTTTTCATATTCCCTAAAAAAGTCATACACACCCCTACTGCTATATTCATTAAACCTTTCACACCTCGGTACCTCTCTCATAGACACTGTCTTACATACTTCCTTTCCTCCATTCTCATTACTATCTCCACTGCCTAATCCCTTCTTGTTGCCTTCTTACTCCTTTGAATACAATGAATCTAATTCAACACCCAAACTCCTATCCTTAACCATTCCCTTTTTACACTTTTTTTTTTTCTTACCACTTTCACCCATTCACTCTCATCCTGACCTTTCTTCTTTTCCCTCTTCACATTACCTTTACCTTTCTTTTCATTCTTCTTGTCACACTTTTGTTCATCCTTACTATGCCTAATTCCCTTATCTTCAATATCACTATCACTACCTTTCCTTTTATCACTTAGTTTAGCCTTCTCTTCCACTACCAACCCTTTACCTGTAGATGAGGAATCTCCCCCGACTGCACCTTTACTCATGAACGTTTTCATCATCCTGAATACTTTCCCCATCATAGCTTCCATTTGTTCGTCATTCTGTCGCATCCTCATCTCAACACCCTCTTCCACTCTCTCTACAGTTCCCTTTAGAGCTTTCAGTTCATTTCACATCTCATTCTCACAACTCAACCTCGCTTTCTCTAACAACAATTTCTCCTCACGCTCCATAGCCAATCGCAATTCCTCCCTTAATAGTTTGTTCGGCTACTCCATTTTTTTCAGTCTTAAATCTAATTTCTTATCAGTCCTTCATCTAAGAGTTCAGCTATCATTTCCACCACTGCAGTCCCTGATCGGGAGCCAAAATAATGTGACGGGATGCACACAGAAGCAACCCCCATACCCTTGAATATTACTTACTGGCAATAGTCTCCTTAAAACAAACTTTCTACCATCGTAATCTTACCGCTTGACACTTGCAAAGAAGGAAATTAAAGACAAAACAAAACCTTAATATTATATTCATTAAAATTAAAATAATTAACACAAAACCATCTGCAACTAAAATAATCAAACTTAAATACTCAAAAACTTATAAACTTAACAATATATATACAAAAAACGTAACACCATTCAAATAAACCAAAAAGAAAAAAAAAATACCCAACAAAACTTAAAAATTATGCATACACCAACACAAAAAAAGTGTATGTTTACAAATATTGCGACAACAACACTCGTCCACAGAAAGCCGAGTTGTCTTTCTCGGCACGCTGCCACAGCTCTGTGATTAACAGATTAAACTGTGAGGCAATTTGCCACAACTGGCTCCCTGATTGGAGTCGTAGTTATCACCATCATCATCATCATCATCATCATCATCAATCAAAATACACAGGCCAGGTCATCAACGGTTGAGCAATTCAATAGAGCAGTCTAAACACAATCGATTACAAGCCAGGTTAGCAACTAAAGATCAGTTTTCAAAAAAAATCAATTTAATCTCTCCAAAGGAGGAATTACTACTGCCTGCAAATGAAAAGAAGAATAACACTTACGAACACTCCTTGCTAACTAAACTATCACACTATAATCGAAGACAAATAAACTTTCTATTATTCAGAAACACTCCAAACAAAGATAAATAAATTATACTTACTGTTGAAATAAACAAAACACTTCTATGCTGGTAAAAAAAAAGATAGCAGTAGTCCAGCATTCACGAAACTGCCTCTTGTTGCAGTCAAATAAAAAAAACCATTCGGCCAAGACATTCACCATTGCCTTAACCTAGCTATAAACATAAACAAACAATCTCAGTTATACCAACAGTCTTTCTCACAACAAACAATCGATACACTAACTACCTCTCGCTTGCTGACACACACACACACACACTCTCTCTCTCTCTCTCTCTCTCTCTCTCTCTCTCTCTCTCTCTCTCTCTCTCTCTCTCTCTCTGGATTTGTCAAACAACATAAAAAAAAAGAAATAATTAATCCTCCACATTATGTGGTGAAAATCCTTTATATTAAACTCTAAAAATTTTTCAATCCATCTCACTTGACTAGATGTCAAATCCTTTTTATAATACAAGTCACGTAAGGGGTGATGATCAAATTGCAGCTCAATAAACTAACCTAATAAAAAGAACCGATGCCTTTCAAGAACCCAAAGAATAGCCAAAGCCTCTCAATCGAATGTACTTTAATTCTTTTCTGCCCATTTTAATGCCCTGAAAGCAAAACAAATGGGTCACTCTATACCTTTTTCATCTCGTTGAGAAACTATGCCACCAATAGCTAACCTACTCGCATCTGTTGTCACTAAAAATGGGTGATCAAATCTAGGATATGCGAGTAAGTCATTGCTAGTTAGGTCGCTTTCAAATGGTTAAGGGCTTTTTCTTCTTCCCCTTTCCAATTTATTACTTTTGGTTTCTTTAAAGCTTCTAAGGGTCTCGCTATCTCTCCAAAACTTCTTATGAATTTACGGTAATATTCAGCGAACCCAAGGAACCCCGCAACTTCTTTAGGGGTACTTGGCCTGGGGAAATCTGGGGTTATTATGTGACTTAAAAATTCAACCTGTTTACAGAAAAATTAGCACTTTGTTAAATTTATTTTCATACTATTATGTTGCAATGCTTCTAAAACTTTACGAATATCATCATTATGTTCTTCAGCCGTTTTCCATGTAATTATGATATCGTTTAAATAAACAAGAACACCATGGCTAGTTAAGGGAGACAAAGCCGCCATCATTATTCTAGAGAAAACACTTGGAGCATTTTTAACACCGAAAGGAAGAAAATTTAACTTAAATAGTCGATCGTTAGCTGTAAATGCCGTTTAACATTTAGTGCTTCCTGAATGGGAATTTGATAATATCTGGACTTCAAATCAATAGTTGTAAAATATTCACCATCCCGTACCTTCACAAGTAAATCTTTGGAGGGCAATGAAAATGCATGATCCTTAGTGACTGCATTCAACCTCCTATAATCAGCACACAATCTTACCGAGCCATCCTTTACATAACAGCTACAATTGGAGAAGCCCAGGAGACTCAATCTCCTCAATTATGCCTTTTTCCCTTAATTTACTAATTTCCCTTTCTATATCTCCCTAAAAATGAAAGGGTACCTCATAGGGCCTTGACCTGATCGGTTCCGCCTGGCAATCGATCAATACTCCCGGGTGGCTCATCTCCAATTGCAATTATATCGGGATAATTATTAACAATGTCACTAACTACAGGTTGATATTCTGAAAGACATAGTTTTCATGCTTGCATAATCAAATTCTGAGTGCGTTCGTCTGTGCAGGCTTGAATTGTGGCTCTCAAGATCCCATTTATAGCAATTTCACAAAACTCTAATTCACACTGAGAATCACTTCTGAACACAACTCTTTCATTTAATAAATTAGCCAACTTTATATCAGCTCTGTTTTCTTTTATTTATGATAAGCCTTCTAAGTCTACTTGCAACCAATTATCAAAGGGTTTAAAAATGTCCTTGGTTCCTTCTGGAAGAGGCTAAGAAGGAGTCACTGATATGCTCGTAAGTGTCTGAGGAGACAATACTTCTCCTCTCTAATGTACAGCTTAAATATCTCTTCGTGCCTGCACAAGCACTAAGTCTCTCATGACTTTCTATTGGCAAAATGCTACTCCTGCTTTTACTGTTATTGTATCTTTTTCCCAAAGAGTGTATATTTGATTACTGGTTATGAAATCAATTCCTAAAATAGCCTCGATTCCTTGAATTCCAAAGGTGGGCAAGACCAAAAAATTGTGTATATACTTCACAGATCCTATCTTAAAGTTGACGATTGATGTATGGTTTACACATAGTTTATTTCTTCCTGGCATGTTGAGGATGATGGATGCCACTGACTGTAGTGGTTTGAGGACAATCTTTTTTCAATTAGTGAAATGCTGGCTCCTGTGTCGATCAGCGCTCGAATGGATTTATCTGGTAGGTCAATCCTAAGTTCTAACATTACGAGCCGGCCATTAGGATATATGGGGCACGGGCCAATGACCTCGGCGGCCAAGCCCCAGCTCCCTAGTCCTCTCCCTAGTGCTGCGTGGGTAAGGTCTGGGGTACCGATGGAGGTCCCAGTGCCTGCTCTACCAAGTCCATCGTCTCCTGACAAACTGTCTACTATGTTTTGTATTCCGCTCACTACGTCTGCTAACAAGCGATTATCATTGAACAAATAACCATCTAAATACGGGTTTACTAA
>NC_090752.1:25027640-25050140 GCF_036898095.1 Palaemon carinicauda
CCCCCCAACCGTCCAATGAGGCGTCCATATGAAGAATCACTACTGGAGGAGGGAAGTGCAAAAGTATTGTCTGTGAAAGACTTTTGGCAGTAGACCACGGTCAAAGTTTCCTTTGGAATAACACAAGGGTCTCCTTCTGATGGTTGCAGAGAGCTTTGGAGGGACTCCGTTTCCAAACTCTGCTTGCATCCTTGAGCCGTACTTTGAGGACAGGGTTCATTACTAAGGCGTATTACAGAGAGCCTTGAACCCTTTCCTGGCGTCGCCTTGTGGTTGTTCCCGACTTGATCAGAGACCGGACTGACTTCGCTATTTCTTTCCTCTTGAAAGGAGGAATGGACAGGGAATGAGACTGTAGGTTCCAATGAATCCCCAGCCACTGGAAAACCTGAGCTGGATCCAGTCTCGACTTCTTGAAGTTGATCTGAAATCCTAGGGACTGGAGAATCTTGACAACTTGAGAGGATGCTTCCGTGCACTCCGGTGCTGAGGGAGCCCACAATAGCCAGTCATCCAGGTACGCCGCTACTTGAAGGCCTTTTTCCCAAAGCTGTTGAATGACTGCGTCGATAACCTTCCTGAAAATTCTTGGAGCTATGTTGAGCCCAAATGGCTAAGCTCTGAATACATAAGCCTTTCACACCGGGCTGAAACCAAGGTTGGGGGAGAAGTGTCAACCTATCGGAAGATGCCAATAAGCATTGGCAAGATCTATAGAGACGGTGCAAGCCTCCCCGGGTAGTAAGGTCCATTCTGCGAGATAGTCGGCATCCGGAACTTGTCGCACTGAACAAACAGGTTTAGACGGGACAAGTCGAGAATAGTTTGAGGTATGATCAAATATTTCTTTGGCACGCAAATTATACGACCTTGAAATTTCAATGATCTCATGCAACAGATAACTCTTTTCTTCAACAGGTCTCACACATATTGTTCCGGTCCAGATGAGGTGTTGACTTTTAGAAAAATCTCCTGAGCTTTGGAGGCTGTTTCTTCCACTGCCAACCCAAGTCATTGGAAATAACACTATGTGTCCAAGGACTGAACGCCCACCAGTCCATGAACCAATTCAGCCGTCCCCTACCGGAGTATCCTCATTGTTTGAGGGTAGGATGTGCACCCCTACCTCCTCTACCGCCTCGATGATCACAGCCTATTGATCTGCCACCTCTGTCTGAGCGGCCTCTACCGCCTCTTTCTCTCTTATAGGATCGAAAAGACGGCAACCCCTGATCATAAACCGGGTGAAAGCCGGAGACTCTGAGGTCACTGGATGAGGAACGTCATAAGCGTTCTGGGGAGCATTGGCAGAGGAAGGTGCAAACGACCGCTTGAGATAGGTTAGTTTGCGGGACCTCTTAGGCTTACGTCCTACCCCAGGAGTGAGTTTTCTCTTTAGAGAGATTCCCCACCTCTGGAACAGGCTCTTATTCTCGGCTGCAGCTTTATAAGAAAATCCTTCATTAACTTCTGGAGAAACAGATCTTTACCCCATATACAAGCGTCAATGAGACACTTCGGCTCATGACGTATAACAGCTGAAGTGAGAACATGTTCTCTGCAGACTCTTCAAGCCTGAAAGAACGCATAGAGATCCTTCATAAAAGTAGCTAGATGAGTCTTAGACATTCATCATTTCAATAAAGCTCTGGGGAGACATCGAAGCTGATAGTCTCTCACTAGTCTACAATTCAGCTATAAGGAAGTGTTCCGTAATCCTAGGCAATTTTTCATTAAATTGTCGACTGGCTACATCCTTATTCAGTCTATCTTTTGAAAATGTAAACTGAACATCCATCCAATGGTCAGCCTCATGAGAAAAAACGAGTAAGAGAGGTCTAAATTCTTCCAACACCGGGAGAGATTTACCTTCTCGGATGCCCTTTTCCACAGCTACGAAACCTTTCGAAGCAAAAGGAAAGACCATTATATCTGAAGCCACAGAGGTGGCTAACCTTTAACCAAAAGCACCTAGCTGTGTGTTAATACACCCTTCTGTCTTCATTTCCTTCACAGCTAGGTGCTGGGCTTTGGTGTGTTTTAGAAGGATCGTTTCTTTGGGGATTGTGTCATCTCTCAATGGGAATCCTTCAACCAACCTTACATAGCAAAAGGGATAGGCCTCAATATCTGGAAAAAATTCCCGATCGGAAGCCTAACCCTTCGCCAGTGTGGAGGATACCCTCGGAAAGTACCACATGACCCGTGTACCTCCAGGGATTCTGTTGAGTACGAAATGTAGCTGAAAAGGCAAGACTTTAGCCTTACCCGAGTCCTCCTGAGACTTCAAAGCCTGAATCTTCTCTCTCAAGGATTTGAACATCATTCTTTGATATTCTTGAGTCCCCTCCATGAAAGCCTTCATATTAACGAAGAGGGACAAGTCATCCAAATTATTTGGGAATTCAGGGGGTTTTGGTTCCGCAGACTCAACGGGGGGCGGAGGGGGAACAGTAGCAGGCACTGCACCTGCCACAGAATATGTAGTTGTAACTGTAGACAGAGAAGCCGCTGTGGTAGTAGTAGTTTAAACGGTAGAAATAACTGAGTCCCTTACAGATGCCACAGTATCATCATCCAAATCGGGCTGAAATGAATCATCCACCTTAGGGAGAGGTTTGTCATCTGATTCCACGGTTGACAAAATAGCTGATTCTCTACCCGGAAATAGAGAGGAAACCATAGACATGTTTTCGAGGTTGAGGCTCATAGCACCTAGATCCTCATCCACATGCAACTGGACGGTATGGGTCTAGGTTGGGAATAGCCCAATACCGCATCGGGTCAGCATTCTTCTTAAAACCCCTGACCTAGGGACGAGGGATCTCTGAAAGAACATCCAGTTGTCGTCGGAGATATCCTTCGATATCCACCCCGAGTGGTGCAAGTCTTTGCACACACTGCAGTCCTGAGGGTCCCAGTTAGAGACTGGACCTGCAGGTATCATGACTACAGGGAAACCTCACAGTCCTGGCACAAATCTGCACTCTGTAGTGCATCTCTTTCAAAGACCTCGCCTGTAAGGAGAAAAAGAAAGGTTATGAGTACAATTGTCTTTTTGAATCACCAAGCTGGAAAGAAAGGATTAGTAACATTCTATGATGACAGCAAAAGGGAATAGTAATCCCAAAATTGTGTGTAATTGCAATTGGTGGGAAAGTTTGAGATAAAGGAAAAAATATCCAAACTGCAGTTAAAGGCGTTAGATTGGAAAAATTAGTCTTTAAAAAGTAATTGCTACGCTTAACATCAATATATTTCTTTGGTTTGGGAGGGGGAAGGAGCATGCTCATAAAAGAGCCAAAGCTTCTATATCTCCGCACAGAGAAAGCTATTCAGAGGGCAACAAAGCCATCATGCAAATAGGATACAATATCAATGCATCGATAACTGAGAAAAAGTCCGAAGCAAGAAAAGATTAAAATTCTAACCAATAAGCTTACATGAGAGAACCCAATAAGGGATCCAACTTGTAAAGTTACCGATCACAAACCCAATCCATGCCCTCAAAGGGAACTGGATAAATTGATAGAAACAAATAAACAGATGTAGTGGTTATTTCTAAGCCGAGACATGGAAGACCTTTCGTAAAAGAGACCTCCATGGTCGGCATACATAAAGAATCCTCACAAGTAGTAGAAATAAGGTCTTTATGGTAATCTTTAATTGTACTCATCAACAGATAGTAGAGCACCCACCCTTTAGAAGGCGGTCTCAAACGGAAGGCAAAAACATGTGCCATGAAGGTACAAATGCTGCCGGTAATAACGGCAAACTTAGGTAACGGCTTTGTCGTCAGCACAGAGCTCTCCCTAAAGCAGAGGCCTATTAAACATTCCCATATGAATGGGCTAAACGTGCCGCCAGTAACAACAATGTACGTAAGTATGGCAATAATTTCCGCAGAAACATAGTTCCGTATAATGAGGCTGTGACGTTAGAGGTGACACTGCCGTAAATAGCGATGTATCACTATTACATGCCTAAGATTAGGACTGCTGTAGGAGAAGACAAGACTGTAAGTACCGGCGCTGCCATCAGTCTAACAACTCACTCCTTATAGAGAAGTATGCAGACAGCTCTGGAGGGCCAGAAACCCGAAGAGACTAGCCTCTCAAACAACAATTGCAAAAACACAGCATCATGAATATGATTCTAAGGTCGATGTCAGTATCGGTAAGACCAACCACAGGGAGAGGTTATGACATAGGGTAGTATGCCTAATAACTAAAAATAAATGACAAAGTCGAAAGCTTTTTTATCTAAAAATCCCAGAGGTTAGGAAAAGGCAGAACACTAGAGTCAGTGCACCGACATTTTGGACTCACCCTTCGCAAAGGGGAACTCGAAAGAACTGCCAGAACCCAGCACGAGAAATCTTGAACAAATGTAGCATGGCGTACCAATGATACTCCGTCGAAGGATAGGCTAGGTCTGGATGCGACAAGTCAAAAAAAAATCCCAGAGGCTAAAGGAAATGTCAGTACAGAAAGTCAGCGAACCGACTTATAAACGAATGAATGAGCTCACCTTTCAAAAAGGGGATCTCCAAAAACCGCCCATACCTAGCCTTAAAAACCTCGGATGCTTGTAGTACGATGGCCAAGAGCCTAAACGGTCAAAATACTGAGAAATCTGCTACAAGTGGACTCAAAAATTCAGAAAACTAGTATAACTGAGGAAAACAACCCCGGGGGAAAAAACACTGTCAACGAGTCCGGGACTAGGGACCAAAATGACATCGTCGAGTCCATCTTCAACTAAAAAGTTGCCGTCTCTAGGCTAGGTTAACCGAAACTGACACGCACCTACAAAAATCATAAAATACAAAAATGCAATGTAAATGCAAACTTTAAATTGAGCCCAAAGCATCACAATGCTAAAAAACTACTAGCCAATGTGAAACTTACACAATAAAACAAGTGAACATGAAAATAAGAGCGATCCAGTTTGAAACCCGACGCCCAAGCTAGCTGGACTCGAAGTGCTAAGGCTTCCTCAAACATAAAAGCTAAATAATTTTCCCCGTAGTGATACAAATCATTTACAGCTAAACCAAACTGCAAAGAAAGGTAGGTACTCAACTTAAGTGAAGAAGAGGAAGCCATCATATGAAGAAAATCTTCAAAATAAGCTGATTTGTATTATAAAATTATTTGACCTCTCGTCAAGCGAGATGGATTGAAAGATTGTCAGAGTTCAATATAAAGGGTTTTCACCACATAGAAGGTAATGCTAACCAGGTAGCTGATGCTCTCTCTAGAGGTGCAGTAATAGGAGTAACAACTAGGGCACAAAAGAGGAACGAAGAACGTAACCAATATGTTGAAGGACCCCATCAAAATAGAGAAAATAGAGAACGGAATGTAAATTCTTCCGATAGGCATTCAGAAAACGGGGTGAGAGAAAGAGGAGAGAGAGAGAGAGAGTAAATTCAGAAGAGTGAGAGAGAGAGAGAGGGGGGAGAGAGAGAGATAGAAACGGCGAAGGGGAATATATGTGGATGACCGAGGACATGACCCGGGGTGTCAAGAATGAAAGCCCTGATAAAGCAGGTTTGATTGACTTAGGAGGTTGGGACATATAAGAAGTCCGAGAGGGACAGAAAAAAGAGGAATGGATGGAAAGAGTGCGAGCAGTGATTAAAGGGGAATCGGAGAGTTATCTGTCTTTTCTGAATGTGCCTCGTAAGAAATTTTTTATTGAGAATGATGTCTACGAGAAGAGGGGAGGGGAATTTTTTGCACCGGTAGTTCTTCCTCCTACTTTAATTAAACGATCCATCCACATTGTACATGCAAGTCCGTATGCAGGGCATTTAGGGATTGATAAAAAATTAAGGAGAGCACGTGAATCCTTCTTTTGGTTAGGAATGATGAAATCTATAGAGAATTATATAAAAAGTTTTCATGCTTGTAACTGTTTAAAAAAACATAAAAACACTACCGGAAGCCAGAAAGTAACCGGTAGTTCCCATTAAATTTCATAGAGTGCATATGGATGTAGTAGGACCATTTCCTACTGCTTTAACACAACATAAGTATATATGTGTATTTGTGGATGCACTTACTCGGTACACTCATACTTATGCAATGGTGGATAAATCTGCAAATTCATTAGCCCAGGCACTGTGCTCTTATATACTAGTTTTGGTTGGCCGAAAATTTTGATAAGTGATAATGGTCTTGAGTTTATAAAGAAGGTGGTGAAATCGGTCACGGACTTGATGAAAGTTGAACATTTTTCAGTGACTGCATATAGGCCTTCAGCAAATGGCTTAGTAGAGTCACATAATAGGGAAGTAGTACAAATTTTTCATTATCTATTGACTGATTACCCCCTTCATTGGCACGCCATGCTTCCTAGCTTTGAACATTGCATATAATGATTCGCTCACGGACACGCCTTTCTCCTTAGTGTATGAACAGGATCCTGCGTTATCATATACGATACTCATTAATTCGCAACAATTGCTAAATTATTCAACTGAGCAATACCATGTATATTTATTAAATCTATTAGGAGAGTAATGAACACCACTGAAAGGTTTTTTAAAAGAGCTAATGAAAATCACAGCTCAAAGTATGATGGTCGGTTCAAAACCGCACTGGTAAAAGTTTTTGTTGGTGATCGTGTGTATTTCAAACGATTACAACCTAGGAAACACAAACTACAGCCAGCTTATTTGGGTCCATACCGAGTAAAGATGGTTAGGTCTAACACAGTTGGGATACAAAGCATTGTTAGTGATGCAGTATCTGAACATCATCAGGCACACATACATGTGGTGCCTGAAGAGGTAGTTTTCAAAAGTGTTCCTCCTTACCCCTGATACATGATATCCCTCGAGTTGATGAGTAGAATCATTTTTTTTCCTTTGCTGTTGTTGTTGTTTGAACAGACCTCATTTCTTCTTTCCACGTGTTTTAAATAAACGTGATAATAGCAATGTGTTATGTTGATGCTAAATTTATACGTAAAATGTTGTGGTAATTTGGCCGAGTGTGGAAATACGTAAAATATTGCCGAGTGAACATAAAAACAATCAGAGGTTAAATAGGTCAATTGAGATCCGTCAGGCGGATGCTGTATTATTCATGTATTTATATGATTCCTGGTTGCAGGGGCCAGGCCGGTTCCCGAATGGCAAGTGGCTGCGGGATTAAAGTTCAGCCTTAAGGATAAAGTTCAGCCTTAAGGATAAAGTTCAGCCTTAAGGATAAAGTTCAGCCTTAAGGATAAAGTTCAGCCTTAAGGATAGGCCGTGTTAGAGAATGTGTAGATGTGAATACCTTATACCTAATGTTATAAGAGAAGGGCGGGAAGATGAATGATTTTCCCAGGAAAACGGCTAGTGGCCACCGGTTGAAAGTTGCAAGTACAAGTGATGTAGTGATTTAAATAAATGGTGAAACGGTGGTAGTAAGATGTGTTGCGAAATTGTGCCGTAAACCCAGACGAGTAAAATCGAGAGATGAAGGAATATCTATTCCTACCCCTGTCCCGCCCAAAAAGCCTGTATTGCTCGCAACCAGAGGGAGGGTATTAATGAGGTTATGTAGACCTGATGTTATGATTTTTTTTTCACTTTAGGTATTCTGTGTTTTGGTTGCAGAGGTCTTAAGGAGAAATGAGTGGAATTATTCATATTGATTTGTGTACATTTTTAAATGCAATATTTCATGTTTTATTCCTTTGTGGAAGATGTGTTGTTTTATGGGGTGATTTATATATATATATATATATATATATATATATATATATATATATATATATATATATATATATATATATATATATATATATATTATGTTGCATTTATGTTCAGTACATGCAATGCCTATTCCCGGTTGGAGCGTACTCCATATATCATAGACTAGTGAGGGCGAGTACGCACCTGTATATATGTGTGTGTTTTACATCAAGGTAGATGAACTAAATATTCATGAGTATTCCACAAAAACCTGTGCGTCAGCATGTTTTGCAATGATTTTACTATGTAACGAAGGGAGTTAGTTGGCGGTGAGCACGCGAGTTAACAAGTCCCTCACCTAAGAGGGCAGTTGTGTATAGTGTACTTACGAACGAACCTATATATATATAATATATATATATATATATATATATATATATATATATATATATATATATATATATATATATATATATATATATATATATATATATATATATATATATATATATATATATATATATAATGAAACACTTTTGCTAGTACCAATAGTATCATTTGGAATAGTAAAATAAAACATTCGGAGAAGCCAAGCAGCCTGAGAAAATGACATGAAAATTTATTTTATAATAGATTGATGTTAATTTCATAGCAGTAAATGGGTCAGAACTTTACAAAAATATCTGCAAGGATGTTTTATATCTCCAGTAAAACTTGTAAAGGCTTCATGGTAAATATAAAATATGAGAAAGTGTTTTTTCTGTCAAATATTCAGCAATATAAAAACCCTTCAAAGACAAGGAATACACCAATCCTATGTTAAAACATTTGAAGATTGTGTATCTATACAGGAAGTACAGAATTACTAAGACGACGTAATGATAGTATGAACATTAAAATTGAGAAAAAATTTAGGCAGGGGGACCTCATTTCTCCTGAATTATTCACAAGATGTCTAGAAGAATAATTTTAAAATTTAGATTAGGAAACTGTAGGAATAATTTTAATGGGGAATACCTTGAGAACTGGAGTTTTGCAGATGACATAGTTGTATTTAATGAATCATGGGAGGAAATGCAAAAGATAATAGCAAATAGGAATAAAGAAAACAGACACAAAGGACTGAAAATGAATATGAGTAAAAATTGGATAATGTTCGATGGAAATGCAGAGAGAAAACAAATAAGGGTTATGGAAGAGCCTCTAGAGATTTCTAATGAATATTCGTTCTTAGAACATAAGTATTTCCTTAAGATACGTAAACAAATTGGAAGGAAGAATGAGCAGGGGATGGAGAGCTTTTGGTAAACATAAAGATGTTAAACAAGTTAAATTTCACCACCTGAAAATATGAAAGTGTTTAATCAAATAACATTAGCAGTATCAACTTATGCTTCATAAACTTGAAGCCTTACTAAAAGCTTCAGAACATAAGATAGCTATAACTCGAAGGAGTTGTGGAGGATTGATTTTCGTTTTATTTTAATTTTTGTTGTTTTCCAAATCCAGAGAGAGAGAGAGAGAGAGAGAGAGAGAGAGAGAGAGAGAGAGAGAGAGAGAGAGAGAGAGAGAGAGAGAGAGAGAGTGTGTCAGCGAGCGAGAGGTAGTTAGTGTATTGTTTGTTGTGAGAAAGACTGTTGTTTTAAATGAGGTTTTTTGTTTATGTTTTTAGCTAGGTTAGGAAAGTAGTGCATGTCTTGAGCAAATGATTATTTTTTTTTTATTTGACTTCAGCTAGAGGCAGGTGTGAATGCTGGACTATTATCATTATTATTTATTATCAGCATGGAAGTGTTGATTTATATTTTGAGTAAGTACAGTTTTGTTTATCTTTGTTTGTCGTAATTGTGAATGATAGTTTAGTTAGTTAGGAGTGTTCGTAGGTGTTTTTTTTCTTTTTCTTTTTATTTGCAGGCCGCAATTCCTCCTTTGGAGAGAATTTTTAGGTGAAATTGATTGTTGAAGACCTAGCTTGTAATAAGGAACTAGAAACTGACTGCTCTTTTGAATTTGGATACTGTTTGGCTCCTGTGGACGAGTGTCTGTGTCCTATATATATATATATATATATATATATATATATATATATATATATATATATATATATATATATATATATATATATATATATATATATATATATATATATATATATATATATATATATATATATATATATATATATATATATATATATATATATATATTTATATACATATATATATATATATATATATATATATATATATATATATATATATATATATATATATATATATATATATATATATGTATGTTTATTACATATTAGTTGTGATCTATTTTAGTTTCAAGTTTTGTTAGTGTTTTATTTTGGTTTATTTGGATGGTGTTACGGTTATTTGAATGTTTTTTAGTATTAAGTGATTGTTTTAGTTTTAAGAAATATAGTTTTAAGGTTATGTTTTGTTTTTAAGTCCTTTTGTCCAAGAGTCCCACTGCTGATAATGTAAGGGGAAAGTTTGTGCTAAGGAGACATATGTCTGTTTAGAGTGATCAAGGGTGTGGGGGTTGTTATTGTTACATCCTGCCACATTATTTTGGCGCCCGTACAGGGATTAGCAAGTTGGGATTGGAAGCTGGACTGTTGGATGAAGGACGGAATTAGAACTAAAGTTTATAATTAAAGTTGATGAAAATGGAAGAACAACTAAAGTTATTAAGGGAGGAATTGCTATTGAGTAAGGAGCGAGAGGAGAAGTTATTGTTAGAGAATGCGAGGTTGAGTTGTGTGAATGAGGAGATGCAAAGGAAACTAAGGGAAATTCAGGGAACTGTAGAGAGAGTGGAAGAGGGTATTGAGATTAGGATGCAAGAGACGGAAGAACGAATGGAGAAACAAATGGAAGCTATGATAGGGAAAGTAATGGGAATGATGAAAACGTTCATGGGTGAAGGCGCAGACGGAAGAGTGACCTGTGCTACGGGTAAAGGACTGCTGGTGGAAGAAAAGATTAAGGTAAGTAATAACAGGAAAGGAAGTGATAGTGATAGTAATAGTGATAGTGAAGTTAAAGGGATTAGGTATAGTAAGGATGAACAGAAAGGTGAGAGGAAGGATAAAAGGAAAGGTAAAGGTGATGTGAAAAAAGAGAAGAAAAAGTGTCAGGATGAGAGCAAGGATGATCGTGAATGGGTGAAAGTAGTGAGTAAGAATAGGGCTAGGAAGAGTATAATCAAGGATAGACTTTTGAGTGTGGAATTAGATTCCTTATATTCTAACGAGGAAGTAGGAAACAAGAAGGAATGTAGCAGTGATGATAGCAGTGAGAATGAACGTGATGTGTGTAAGACTGTGTTTATGAGAGAGGTACCTCGGTGTGAATGGTTCAATGATCATAGTAGTAGAGATGTACACTAGTTTTTCAAAGAGTATGAGAGGTATTGTCAGGATAAATATGGTGATAGTAAGAGAGTTTGGGCTAGGGAGTTAGGAGAATATTTGACTGGGTATTTGTTGACGATGTAAGGTGTGATAATGAGTGTGGAGGATGTTGAATATGATAGTGGGAAAGGTAGGATAATTGAGCAGGTAAAATTTATAAAAGGGAGTGTTAAGTATAGGCATAAAAATTATTTTGATGAGGCTCTATGTATATATGTCGGTTAAAAACGTTAGCAATGAAGAAGTATGGAGATGAGGGTATAAATGAGAATAAGGAGTTAATGAGGAAGTTCTTGGCGACAGTAACCGAGAATGTGTGTGAATTTATTAATTGAAACGGAAGGAGAAACTGAGGTGGACGCAAGAGAGATTGACATGGGATGATATACTAGAGCTAGTTGAGGATTATTAGTTAGAGAGGTGCATGAAATAAAGTAAATCTGAGTGTAAGAACTGGAATGGAAGAAAGTGTAATAGAATTTGGTAGTTATAGGGATGCAATTTTGAGAGGGCTAATGAGGATAGCTGATCAGGTAATAGATAGGAGTGCTAGGGCAACTAACGGAGGAACTGTACAAGCAAATGGTGGATTTAAGCAGAGTAATTGGAGTATAGGGATAGGAGTGTGAGTGTGTAATGAGGTATGGCAGATACTCGTGTCCGTGATGAAAAGTGTTATAGGTGGGGAAAGGAAGGTCATAAGGAGAATGAATGTAGATGGGCTCTGGGTGCTTGTTTTGGATGTGATGAGGTAGGCATAGAATTAGCGAGTATAAGAAAGAGAAAGGGGTAAAATGTTATCGGTGTGGTATAACTGGGCACATAGTGAGTGAATGCTGTAGTAATTGTATGAATGTGATTTGCGGTAATTGTGGTAAGGATGGTCATTATGCTAGAATGTGTAAGGAGCCGTGGGGTAAGTGTATTAAATGTGGTGTAGATGGGCATGTAGCTAGAGTATGTAGGAAGAAGGGATTAACTCAGCCAGGATGTTTGGGAAATTAGATTGTAAGAGGGTTCAGCTGGATGAGTCATCCTGCATGTGTGGAAGGAATAGGATCAATGTTCGTAAGAATGGGATGAATAATTGTTTGGAAATGAGTAAGTATGAATCTAGTATGCATGAGAAGTTAGGGTTGGAAAATAAACAATTAGTGTTAGTTGAATATAGGAAAAAGAAGCGTTGGAAATTATTTAGTCAGGATAAAGTACAAGGAGAATTTATAAGTATAGGTAGGAACCAGAACAGGAATGAGAATGGTGTAAATGTACAAGTGAGTGTGGAAGATAAATATATTAATACAGATGAAACGTGGCTGAGTATGAAAGATACTTATAGGGTGTGTGGCTTTTCCTTAGATGTTATAAATGAAAGTATGTCGAATGAGAGGATGAGAGATAGGAGAATGATAAGTAATATGGATGAATCTTTTATTAAAGTAGAAAATGGTTTCGAAAAAATGGATGAATTTTTGACCTAAATTAGTGAGATTTTAGGGCCAGATGAGAACGAGGTAGAGGGGATTGTACATGATATATTAGATGATAGGGATTTAGATAGGAATATTGTTAATGTAGCGAATGATTGTGATAAGGAAGAAGTAAATGAGAGAGTACATGAAGGCCCAGTTACACAGAGTAGAGGTCCTGTTCCCAACTGAGACGAGAGAGAGAGAGAGAGAGAGAGAGAGAGAGAGAGAGAGAGAGAGAGATAGAGAGAGAGAGAGAGAGAGAGAGAGAGAGTCAGCGAGCAGGAGGTAGTTAGTGCATTGATTGCTTGTTGTGGGATAGACTGTTTGTATAAATGAGATTGTTTGTTTATGTTTTTAGCTAGGTTAGGAGAGTGGTGCATATCTTGGCCGAATGATTATTTTTTATTTGACTGCAGCTAGAGGCAGGTGTGAATGCTGGACTATTATTATTATCATTTAATACTGGCATGGAAGTGTTGATTTATTTTTTTAGTAATTACAGTTTTGTTTATATTTGCTTGTCGTGATTGTGAATGATAGGAACAATTTATTATTAATCTTTGATTATAGTGTGATAGCTTAGTTAGTTAGGAGTTTCTGTAAGTGTTTTTCTTTTTTTATTTCATTAGCAGGCCGTAATTCCTCCTTTGGAGAGAATTTTTATGTGAAATAGATTGTTGACGACCTGGCTTGTAATAAGGAACTTGAAACTGACTGCTCTTTTGAATTTGGATACAATCGGTAACGACTTTGGCTGTTTGAAGGAATTTTCTCTGAATGATGATGATGATGATGACGACGACGCATTAACCACCAAGAGTCTGATTTTCCCGAGGTTACTTCACTCACCACTTTATAAAAGTGCTTTGAGTAGTGGAAAAGGTCACCGTTTTGCTACCGAGCCGTGTCAGTGTGTCGTTATTTGAAACTGTTTGGTTCATTTGGACGAGTGTCCGTGTCCTATATATATATATATATATATATATATATATATATATATATATATATATATATATATATATATATATATATGGTTAATGTCTAGGAGAGGGCCGCATGAAGATATCACTGATATTCAATTTATTTTTATTAGAATATGTAGGAATGTATGTATATAATGGTATACCAGTGAGATAATTTAGTGAAAATCAATAATAGTCGAAATATCGACGATCAAACTCACGCTACTCTTGTCTTCCTCCCAGATTTTTCTAAGTCTGTTGTTATTGTTGACTGTGTCTTATTTTTGCTCAAATGAGCCCTGTAACCACTATAATCCGCAGACAAACTAGTCCACTATGACGTCTTCACGTTTGGCCAATCACAGTGCGACAATACATTTTCTTTCCCAATGACGTCTTCACGTTTGGCCAATCACAATGCGACAATACATTTTCTTTCCTAATGACGTCTTCACGTTTGGCCAATCACAGTTGCGACAATACATTTTCTTACCCATCACAGTGCGACAATACATTTTCTTACCCAGCCATTTTATTTCGTTCCTAGACATCGAGGCCGTAGCAAGCACGTCATCTGATATTGCACAAGAAGTTGAAATTCCATCTTCTTGTCCTGACTGTTTCCTAAGTTACAATGAATTTGTTCTTACTTGTTCGGGATTATATTGAAAAACTAGTGGATTTGTGCCAGAGACACAATTTAATTTTACAAAATAAAAATTGTCCTGCATGTCAGGGAACCTTCGCAACGGCTTCACGTTTTCCTCAAAGCAGCAGCACATCTTTATCAACCAACAGGTTAAGGTAAGATTCATTAATTTATGGAGTATATTATAATGGTGATAGTATAACGATGTATACAGCAGTACCATCACTTTGGATTTGGTTTGATGGATGTGTTAGGTAGTGTCCTTAAGGGGGGTTCGCAGGGGGGGTGGAGCCCCCCCTCGGTAGGGTTACAGGGCTATTAGGCTAGGTTAGGTGGGTGTATTAGGTTCGGTGGTGCCCTGAAAATCACTGTGGCCTTAAGGGGGGGTCGCAGGGGGGGCGAAGCCCCCCCGGTAGGCCTAGGTAGGGGTACAGGCCCCCAGGGTAGGTTAGTTGGTTGTATTAGGTTCGGTAGTGCCCCGAAAAATCACTTTTCTCATCCTCCCCCCACCCAAAAACCCCGCTTCCCACTGGGGTCCCCCGTAATTGTAGTAGTAGGTTTATGCTTACATTTTGTGTGTAAGAGTTAAGTCTTAGTTTCTTTTTTATTCATTTCCTCATGTTTCTATGCACTGTGCAACAATAATCTGGTTGTTTTTTGCCGTTTTTCGTCGTTAATACTTGAAAAACGGGTGCGGCCTTCTCCTAGACATTTACCAATATATATATATATATATATATATATATATATATATATATATATATATATATATATATATATATATATATATATATATATATATATATATACTTATTTCATGTTGGTTGTGGACTATTTTAGCTTTAAGTTTTGTTAGGGTTTTATTTTGGTTTATTTGAACGGTGTTACGCTTATTTGAATGTTTTTTTTTTAGTATTAAATGATTGTTTTAGTTTTAACAAACATAGTTTTAAGGTTATGTTTTGTTTTTATGTCCTTTTTGTCCAAGAGTCCAAGTTTGTGCCGAGGAGACATTAGTCTGTTTAGAGTGATCAAGGGTGTGGGGGTTGTTATTGCTACATCCCGCCACAGAGTTTAGGATGAATAATGCTGGTAATAAAACTAAGATACAGAAAAAGAGCAACATTGATACGAGAGCAAAAGAAAGTAGATGATATTCTTACAGCATGTAAGAAAAGAAAACGGTTAAGGATAGAACGTATGAGAATGACAAACAAGAGATGAACATTGAAAATAAGAGAATGGTTCCCTAGAATGTGCATAGTAAGTAGAAGAAGAAGAGAAGACGATGGATTGACCAACTATGAAAGTCTGCGGCTGTGGACTGCCATAAGTAGACCATAAACAGATACGAGTGGAAGATCATGTCTAAAGACTTTGATCTGCAGTGGACTGGTAACGGCTGATGATGATGATGATATATATATATATATATATATATATATATATATATATATATATATATATGTGTGTGTGTGTGTGTGTGTGTGTGTGTGTGTATGTGCATGTGTGTTTGTGAGTGTGTGTTTGTGTGTATATCACACCAATTTCACCGATGCTCCTATTTCTCATAACTATTTTCTCCTATTCTTTACTGATTCTGGCATCATCAGAAATTCATGAAAAATGGTCCTCCACACCCAGGAAACCTCGAATTTAGAACGAGGAATATTATTGGAGTAAGATAACATCTGTCTCTGAAGGGCAGTGGTCCTCTTGTGAGGTCCTTTTTGGGTTCATTTTCCAGTGCTGAACTAGTAACCTGGACTGATGTGATGTTCAAAAAGAAAAAATACATATATATATTTAATTATATAATTATATAGTCTGGAAACTTATGTATAATGAATATACAAATTGACGTAAAATTACAATTCCTTCATAAATTCTATGTGAATTTTTTTTTTCTTTTATATTTCAGTAGAAGAGAGATGATATTCTAATCATTCAATATTAATCTGAAATATAAGAAAAATGACTAACAGTAAGAGGAATGCATAATCTACTATATTAAATAATACACACACAAACACATACACACACAAACGCTTTTAAAGATGGTAATCACGTTCAAAGCTCGACATGTAGAATTGCCAAAAAAAGGGTAGTCGGCTCAGACCGACTTCAGTATTTAGCGATTCAAACCATAAAGCTAGTGAATATTTGCCCTTTTTTGTAAGAACCAGTGAAACTTTCCGTGATAATAAAGGATACAGTTGATGTAACTTAAAAAAAAAAAAAAAAAAAAAAAAAAAAAAAAAAAAAAAAAAAAAAACATACAAGAAAATATTAGTACTTTATCTGTCACAAATACAACAAAAAGATACAAAAAAAAATTAAATAAAATAAAAATAAAAGAGAGATCAAGTTTACTGATTGGAAATGTTTTTAACTGATAAGTTGAGGCAAATATGCAGTTTTCTTTTCTTTGCAATTGGTAGTAACGTTTCTGATAACGTAACGTAAGCAATACTGTAGAAGCCAAAACCAAAATCTAAGGCTGGTTTGCCATTTGTAGATTCGTCTTGACATGTACAAGGTATGGTTTCTTACTGCTTTTGGAAGTAAAAAGTGTTAGAAGAATAAGAATTATCATAAAATTCTAAGTTTCTATTATTGCCCCTAATCCAACCCTGCTTCCTTATGTAATTCACTGTAATCTATTTACACATACGTTATGCAAGTATTTATTCGTTGTTGCTTCATCCTCCTATTTGAAATAACAATGAAACTGTTAAAAGTGAATTCCACACACATCTGAGGATTATGAATTCGTATCTTTTCCAGTGTAGGATTCAACCTGAACCGATTTATATGAGGTGCTTTTAACATTGAGACAATGTTTGCAAAGGGATGAAACTCTAACCACATACAAAAATAGATAAAATCTAGATATAAATGTGATGAATACACGAACCAAAAGACTAAAATACAATTACTAGTCTCCGTATTACAATGAATAAACCAAATTTTAATCATGGCTTTTTATCAATCTTTCACTGATAAACCTTCCATATTTCATGACGTGGCAAATCCGAACTGACTGCCTTTATTTTTGCGAAGCAATGAAAATAATATGCGGATCGAAGCTTTGGTTATTAAAAAACAGATATGACCATAAATGACTTAAAATACAAGAAATTATTGTTTTTCGGTATCTTTGGATAATAATGTCTAGAAGATATAAGTTGTAAGGCATAGCAGATCTGTTGTTGATCTATATCAGACATAGCAAGGAAAAATCTATAGCGTTTTCAATATAACCAAATTAAAAATTACTTCAAGACCTACCGGTATATATAAACAATAAAATAACACTTTTGAAAATGGATTTTAGTACTCACGAACAATGGTAACAAATGAAATATGTAAAACATAAACTAGGACTCTATAATACAAATAAGTTATGTTATTCCATCAAGTGTATCACGAAGACCTATCAAATTTGCAAATACTCAGTATGACGATCAAATGGTAGATACCTGCTTATTCTAACTTACAGAACTTATTACTAAAAAAAAAAAAAAAAAAAAAAAAAAAAAAAAAAAAAAAAAAAAAAAAAAAATCATTCACAAAGTGAAAAAAAACGATGTTTTCTGTAAGATAGCAAACAGATATATCCCTGCCCTAATCTTACATAAAATGTTTAAGATCCTCCAGTCCTTTGTAAGCATATATATTTTCCTTTATGTACACGGAGGTTAGTTCTGTCATCGAATATATTAATAACTGATTGCCAGTAAAATTTATCACTATGACTGCATTTACTTTTCTAAATATTGGTAGACTCTGTAATATTTCTTGTACCTTTCATAAGCAAATTCGCTTGTGAGCTGCATATAATTTCTATCGAAATTTTTTCGTGTAACCTGTTATGTACATCGAATGTACTCCACCATGGAAGAGGCGGTTATTGTGATGAGGGCATTACAAAAACTTCGTTTGGCGCATATTTTGGAAAATGTTCCTTCATTGCAAAATATCTGATATTTACGTTCAAAATTTTCTTAGATAATAATAACAAATGTTATATACTGTGAGTAGATAAATTTAAAAACAATTAATTGTATATAATATTAAAGATTAAAAATAATTATTTTTCCCCTAATTGATTACTGTTCCATCACTGAAGCTAAATTACAAATTACAAAACTAAAGGGTTATAAAAATCATTTGCAAAATCATCGACTTCTTAACCAGTCGTTTTTGTTGATATGGAGGTATTTCATGCTATTCCTCGACCATTGGCATCTCAGAGCAGAATTTACTAAATATGCAGGTACCTTATATTAGAAGTATTAAAATGCTAATAATTCTCTTTTCTAACGCAATTAATTTTCTAAATATGTATTCGAGTCCTGTATATCCCCAAACCAACTTTAAAATTAACTGCTTGTAGCCCCCCCCCCCCCACAAAAAAAAATCCAAAGAAGAAATTTGTGCAATTGGGATCTATAAAAACAGAAAGAAGTAATAAGAATATATTGAGGATTTCTCATGGTATATATAACCTACGTATGATAGCGGCCCTAATAATCTGATATCTTTCCAAATAGCAATTTTGATATAACTTTTATCGGAGTTAATTGTATGCTGCAAAACTTAAACGAGCTTGAAGTGTGGCCTGAATCCCCTTTCAAGAGTAAATTACACATATCTTAGGAGAAGCCGTAACCAGTCGAAGGATCTTCTAATCATTCTGCTAGTGGTTCATAAGAACTCGGAATCTAAGTGCAAAAATCATTTCAAGATTTACCTGGTGAGAAATGTCTCATACCAGCAGGTTTTACCATTCGTAGCAAAAATCCTGAAAGGCAGGTAGCACTTAGGTTCCGACTAATTTTGAACTTCTGGTGATATGCGTGGAAGCGACCCTGCCTTTCCTTCGAAGGGGCTAGATTTGATCCCAGCATGAGATAGAAATTTATTTCTATTTTGAGCATGATATTGTGTTGATTTTCATCTATACTGACTCATTGGGAGTAATCAGAATTAAAAGCTATCAATTAAGTCACCTGCTTGATCGGATAGTCCGGAAAACTCACTGGTATGAGACTGATTTATCACCAGTTGAATAGTGAAATGAAGTTAGCAGTGAGGTTCCGACATCGTTGAACCTCTTTACTTACTTACTTTACTTTGAGGGCTGCTTTTCCGGTCCCATACAGCAGGGGAACCCCACTCTCTACAGGACCTCCACTGTCTTTTTACCTTACTCGTTCAGAGTATTTTACATATCATGTCTCGTATTCTACATTTACCGTTAAATCGTCACTGTCAAAAGACTCATGAAATAAGACAGTCTTTAGTTTCCTCTTGAAAGCTCTAATGTCTTCAATCATTCGAATGTTTCGTGGGAGCTTATTATATAGTTTCGGCGCCGCATATTTAAAGGCTCTGGAGTATAAAGTAGACATATATCTAGGTCACAACAGTTTGAAACCATCATGGTTTCCGGCCCACAGGTGGGGGTTCAAATCTCCACCCGGCCAGAAGCTGTTACCATAAAATGAAT
Source organism: Palaemon carinicauda (assembly GCF_036898095.1). Lineage (NCBI taxonomy): Eukaryota > Metazoa > Arthropoda > Malacostraca > Decapoda > Palaemonidae > Palaemon > Palaemon carinicauda. The sequence continues at coordinate 25,047,356 of NC_090752.1, forward strand.
TCCAAGTGGATTTATATTCCCAAGATAGCATTCAGTATTAAATGCCTTTCATGGATAATATTTACATTGATTGATATCACGCATGCTTGTGATTTATGTTCATTTGAAATAACCATGTGTAGCAAACTCACGATTTGCCTATTATGGTGGAGATGGGTTTATTTCAAAGTCTATTAACAGATTCCTGAATTCTACAGGAATATATACGGGGACTTGTCATAAACTTTTATCTCTCTTGATAGCTCACTCGGTACAGTCGTTGCTGGCATGGTTTCCGGCCTACAGGTGAGGGTTCGAATCTCCACCCGGCCAGAAGCTGTTACCATAAAATGAATTCCAAATGGATATATATTCCCAAGATAGAGATCGGTATTAAATGCTTTTTGTTAGTGATATTTACATTGAATGAAATCACGCATGCTTGTGATATATGTTCATTTAAAATAACCATGTGTAGCAAACAACTCACGATTCAGCTATCATGGTGGAGATGGGTTTATTTCAAAGTCTATGAACAGATTCCTGAATTCGACAGGAATATGTATGGGGACTTGTCATAAACTTTTATCTCTCATGATAGCTCAGTCGGTAGAGTAGTTGCTGGCATGGTTTCCGGCCCACAGGTGAGGGTTCAAATCTCCCCCTGGCCAGTAGCTGTTACCATAAAATGAATGCCAAGTGGATATATATTCCCAAGATAGAATTCGGTATTAAATGCCTTTCGTGGGATGATATCTACATTGATAGAAATCATGCGTGCTTGTGATATATGTTCATTTAAAATAACCACGTGTAGCAAACTCACGATTCAGCTATCATGGTGGAGATGGGTTTACTTCAAAGTCTATGAACATATTCCTGAATTCGACAGGAATATGTAGGGGGACTTGTCATAAACTTTTATCTCTCTTGATAGCTCAGTCGGTAGAGTAGTTGCTGGTATGGTTTCCGGCCCACAGGTTGGGGTTCGAATCTCCACCCGGCCAGAAGCTGTTACCATAAAATGAATTCCAAGTGGATATACATTCCCAAGATAGAATTAGGTATTAAATGCCTTTCGTGAGTGATATTTGCATTAATTGAAATCACGCGTGCTTGTGTTATATGTTCATTTAGATTAAACACTTGTAGCAAACTCACGATTCAGCTATCATGATGTAGATGGGTTTATTTCAAGGTCTATGAACAGACTCCTGAATTTGACAGGAATATGTAGGGGGACTTGTCATAAACTTTTATCTCTCTTGATAGCTCAGTCGGTAGAGTCGTTGCTGGCATGGTTTCCGGCCCACAGGTGGGGTTCGAATCTCCATCCGGCCAGAAGCTGTTACCATAAAATGAATTCCAAGTGGATGTATATTCCCTTGATAGAATTCGGAATTAAATCCCATTCGTGGGTGATATTTACATTGATTGAAATCACGTGTGCTTGTGATATATATTCATTTATAATAACCACGTGTTGCAACCTTACGATTCAGCTATCATGGTGGAGATGGGTTTATTTCAAGCGTATGAACAGATTCCTGAATTCGACAGGAATATGTGGGGGGACTTGTCATAAACTTTTATCTCTCTTGATAGCTCACTCGGTAGAGTCGTTGCTCTCATGATTTCCTGCCCACAGTTGAGGGTTCGAATCTCCACCCGGCCAGAAGCTGTTACCATAAAATGAATTCCAAGTGGATATTTATTCCCAAGATAGAGTTCGGTATTGAATGCTTTTCGTTAGTGATATTTACATTGAATAAAATCACGCATGCTTGTGATATATGTTCATTTAAAATAACCATGTATAGTAAACTCACGATTCAGCTATCATGGTGGAGATGGGTTCATTTCAAAGTCTATGAACAGATTCCTGAATTCGACAGGAATATGTACGGGACTTGTCATAAACTTTTATCTCTCATGATAGCTCAGTTGGTAGAGTAGTTGTTGGGAATTACACTCTGGCCGGAAGTGCATGCATATATAAATTATATATATATATATATATATACATATATATATATATATATATATATATATATATATATATATATATATATATATATATATATATATATATGTATATATATATATATATATATATATATATATATATATATACATATATATGTATATATATATATATATATATATATATATATATATATATATATATATATATATATATATATATATATATATATGTATATATACACATATATATATATGTATATATATACATATATATATATATATATATATATATATATATATATATGTACATATATATATATATATATATATATATATATATATATACATATATATATGTATATATATATACACACATATATATATATATATATATATATATATATATATATATATATACATATATATATATATACATATATATATATATATATATATATATATATATATATATATATATATATATATGCATGCACTTCCGGCCAGAGTGCAATTTCCTTGTTGAACAGTGTTGCAGGGAAAGACTGGTTCTTTCCCTTATAGAACTCAAGCAGGTCGCACTGTCGTGATTGGCAAGATGTAAATGGGTTTGAGAACAGACAACAGTCATCTTTAACTATCATCTTCATGTCAATTAAAGCTGCAGCTTTCTATTGCCGAAAGAATTCAGCTTTGTTCTTTTTAATGAGACTATAAAAGGAAGTCTCTTCACCCTAACCATGTAAAAGGACTCTGTAGGCAACCAAACCTTCCCCAAAATTAGTTTTCACAAGCTATGCTGCAATGAGATTTTCTTTGTTTT
>NC_090752.1:25055140-25072640 GCF_036898095.1 Palaemon carinicauda
CTCTTTACATTACACTTCAAGCAAAACTGGGCGATTACTTTACTTCTAACAGGAACTTTACTAAAGTCAATATCCTACTTTGGTTCAAAGTCAGGGGATACAAATTAGTTATTGGTGATTGAAATTATATAAATAAAAATTCAATAGTAATGCCAAAAATAAATCACTCGAAATTTAAATCTGAACTACACCTTAAACCAAGACAAAATGACACTTCTAAAATTAAAGTCACTTGTTTCAACAGAAATTAATTTATGAAAAATTTCATCTTGACAATTAATGAAAAAATAATTGACACTTTAACAACATAAAAAAGAAATCAGCTCTATACTTACATATAGGCATATGTTACTCTTGCGACCTTTGGGCCCACACAAGGTTTCCGAACGGTTAAGATAAAAAAAATACATTTTACTTTCTCACTGGGCTAGTCACAAAAAAAAAAAAAATATTGTACTTACAATAATACACTTCACTTTTAAATTAAAATCACAATAATGTCACCAACATTTGAACAACACTATGCACTGTATATGTTAGAGAGAAATCACTATTCACCTTTAAGAGAATATACATTGGGGCTTGATAGATGGTGGTGAGAGGTCTGTCATACACAGGTTCTTTCAGAGGCTTTGGCTGGATCTTATATATCATCTTGAATCATTCTGGTTTCTTCCAACTAATCATTCCTGTAGCGTGGGGGCATGCTCCGGCCAGTCTCTCATGACGTCAAGTTTGTTAGCTTGGTTGTTTTGAAGTATATTTCTATCGTCGCCTGACAAGGCAATACTCTCAGCTAATTCCGGCCACCTCCTCTCATAACATTAAAAAAGAAAATAATAATTTTCAGTTCAGAACCTTTATGCAACTTCCAACCATGTGTGAACCAGATGTAATACCTATTGTTTGTCATACAGCATACCTTTTAACAAAATGACATAAAACTTTGTAACCAAACTACGTGAAAGGAAAATTTAATTCTTTAAGATAACGTAAATTTATATATGCGGAATTGAATGGAAATACTACTAAATGAATGCCCACAGTCTTATGTAACTTACATACATCTCCTCAATCCTATATGACTGCAATTCACCTTATGAGCAGGCTGTACATATCTTAAATACAAAAAAGAAATATGTGAATAGATTATTATACTTATGTTAGATCATCTTCGTAAGATAGCTCTCCCAAAAAGATGATTTATTCTGGGCCTGAATACACCTATTCAACCTCATATAAATAATCGGCAACCACATTCTCTTTAATGGATATGCTTTACATTAATACAATATGGTTGCAAACATAATGACCATCTTGTTAACCTTTGGTTATTATTTTTCATTTTATTAACAAAAGTTAAAGGATTTTGATTTGAGAAAACCGAAATTTCTTCATTCTGTGGTCTATTTACATCAGTGGTTCCCAACCTGTGGTACGCGTACCACTAGTGGTACGCGAGGGCCTTCCAGGTGGTACGCGAACACTTTCGCGGTCATGAACGATTTTTAGTTATATTTTACTTCACAAAGATGTGTACTGCCTAACTCAAGATAATCTGGCACTAGCCCGTCACGCTGTTCCCCAGCTACTGATTTTCCCCTCGACGTGGGAGTGCGAGCAGGGGTTCTCAGCCTTCATGGCCATCAAGTCAAAGAGCCGGAACCGTCTTGCTGCGCCCGGGCATGATTTCCGATGTGCTGTGAGCAAAGTCATGCCCCGCATTGACCAGCTGGTGGAGAGGAAGCACATACAGCCCTCGCATTGAGTTGTTGTTTTCTTAGTTAATTTGCATGTTCTATTTTTACAATTATAGAAATAAAGTGGTATCTGATCGAATTTAGTTTCTATGGAACCAGGTGGAACGCGGCGACTATACGGGACCTCCAAGTGGTACTCGATCACAAAAAGGTTAGGAATCACTGATTTACATAAACTTCAAACTTAGGCATTGCTGTGATTAGCTCTAGAAGTTCCTTTTCAACTGTCGTGTAGGCTTGTTGATGCTTCTTCAGCTTTGACGACATAAAATAGATGGGGTGAAGAACTCCGTTGCCTTCTTGCAATGGGACAACCCAAATCCCATTTTCTGATGTATCCACTTAGATAAGGAATTTCTTGTTGAAATCTGTTGCTTGTAATTTTGATAAGTCAACGTCTACCTTCCCTTGACTTTTCCTTCCTCATGGTATTTCAATAACATAGGTCAGGTCACTGATTTTCTCCAAGATCTGAAATGGTCCTTGGAGCTTATTTGTTAGTGGGAATCTTATCGGTAAAAACACCATCATCTGCTGTCCTACCGCAAGCTGTCTGTTTGCAGTTTTCATACTAAACTTTCTCTTCATTTTTCCTTGGCTTGTTTTCAGGTTTTCAAGGGAAAACTTTCTTATCTCGCTCTTCCGTTTCGTCAAGATATGGACATATTTCCTATGAGTCACCTCTTGATCTTTCCACTTTTCTGCCAACATTTTAATCGGTCTTCTTTCTTCTCATCCAAACACAATTTTATTTGGGCTACATCCCACGCTTTCTTGGTAAGCACTGCATGCTTCAAATAATATTAAAAGTAGTCTGATGTCCCATTCATTTCCTGTTTCGTGGAATAATTTGTTAACATATTTTTTAAGAGTTTTAGGAAACCTCTCTAATGCACCTTGGGGTTGCAGGTGATAGACAGTAGACAGTTGTTTTCTCACATCCAACAGTTTCATCACGTCCTGAAACTATTTTGACATGAAATTTGTTCCTCAATCACTCTGAATGATTTCTGGAATAAAATAATTGGTAAAAATGACTAGTAACTTCTCGGTGATTACTTTGGCACTCATGTTCATAATGGGTATGGCTTCTGGGTATCTTGTCACTGGACACATCAAAGTTAACATTTATTTGTGGCCTTTCATCGTTTTTGGTAACGGTACCAAAAGATCGATCATTAACTTACTGAAGGGTTCTCCTCGTACTTCAATCAACTGTAAGGTAGCCTTTTTGATGTACTCGTTAGAATTTTCAGCCATCCAACAAACATGACATGTACGGCAAATCTGGCTCACAGCCTTATGCATGCCAAGAAAGAAAAAGTGTCTCATAATCTTCTCCATTATCTTTCTTATTTCCATGTGTCCCATCTCATGTGATACGTCGATCACCTGTCTTCTCAGCCGTGCGGCAATCAATATCTGACGGTAAATACCCCATATGGCTTTCCCAAGGATATCGGCAGGGTTATGCTTCCTCATAAGCATTCCAATATCCATCCTTGAGGTAATAACAGGTGGGAGACTACTGCACCTCCATCTCATCCACCACACAGCACATTAATTCCGTTAATGTCGCATCCTTTCATTGCAATCCTATCAGCCTTTTCCGACTCACTTGTCCTACTTCCAATGCTGAGTTTTCTTTTTCTTCCAAATCCATTGTTTCCCTGTCTTCCTTTCCATTTGTCTGTCATTCCTCTTCTCTTGGGCTCTCTCGGGAGCTCACCCTTTGCGTACTATCGTGAGAAACCTAATCTTCAGTAAATAAATCCTCCAGGTTCATTGTTCCTTCAGTTTTTCTGTTTTCTTCTGCAGCCTCTTTCTTCGTCATACTCTTAGTCATCACACAACTAGGAAACAGACAGGTGTAGTCCATCACGAGTTCAGTCATAGGGCTTAACTCCAGTGGTTTTTCCGTTACAATGGAATAAGGCACAAAGAGCGCTCCACCAACCTCATTTCACAGTAGGACTTCTAGTCCTTCGACAGCCTATGTATCCTTTACCGCAAAATCAAAATCACCTGTCGCCAACTCGCATGGTAGTTCCAAAGGGCAGATTGGAGTTATTTCCTCGCCTACTACTTCCTTTCTAAACAGCCTAATTTCTTTTGAGAGACTGTTCCACAATCGTGTATACACCTCGTGTCACCACACTATCATCACATCCTGTGTCATGCAATATCTTGACCAGGATCTAATCTCTCCCATCCAAAACAGTTAACATACCTTCATAAATATACTGTTTAAAGGCATCCATGCTGTTTGGATTTGTCCTGTTCATCATATAAACATTAACTAGTTTATTTACCACGCTGACCTTTCGTGTTTGATTCTTTGTCTTCGTATTCTGTGGAGTTGAATTACCCTTAACCACTTTGGCAACTGCTTTTGGTTGGTTTGACCAACATTCCTTACTGATATGGCATTCTATGGCACACTTTAACACACTTATAACAGACGATATTATTCTTCTGTTTTCGTGGTAATATCACATTCTGCTTTGGACCATCAATAGTGGCACTTCCCCTGTAACTATTGAATTTGTTCACATAGTTATTACTAAACTGGTTTCTACGGTTCTGCTAATACTAGACATTTGGTCTGATTGGTGGTTGAAACTTCATACCCTAAGAGGGGTTATGACTGATAAAATTTTAATCTTCACTCAGCGAAAGAGCTCTATCAATTTTATTAAACTCCCTCTCTCTCTCACAAGTACGTTTGTATATGTTCAGGAATTCTTCGTAAATATTGTTACAGCACTATCAGGGATTCTAAATCATCTATGTCTCTCACTTTGGCGGACTCTATCTCTCTCTAAAAAGATTCTTGTACCTTTTAAGCGTAATACAGGAAAGTTGTCTTCTTGCCCTACCATTCACTACGGAATCTTCAATTATGATATTCAGGGGTCATCAGATGTAATTGCAGCACACTACTCTTATCTTCTTGATACTCCTTCCTCTGAAAAACAGGCAAGATATGCACTGTTTCCTTTTCGTATAAGGACACTCTTCAATAATACAGACCATTTAAATACCTTTGGGCCATTTTATAGTTCAAATGACTGTTTCAAAATGATTGAAGAACCCATCAAAAGCTTCTTACGTGAATTCCGGGATCAACCTCTTTGCCTTAGCCACATCAAACAAGGGATCGTTTATATCAGGGATAACCACTGTCTGAGTTGATGAAACCTTGCAAGAACATTTAACAGTTCCAATTCCTTTTCATATTTTTCAATTTCTTATGCCTCACCTCTCTCTTTCTTCCAATTCCCTTGCATAACTATGTATATATATATATATATATATATATATATATATATATATATATATATATATATATATATATATATATACACACACACATATATGTATATATATATATATATATATATATATATATATATATATATATATATATATATATATATATATATATATATATATATATATATATATATATATATATATATATATATATATATATATATATATATATATACATATATATATATATATATTTATATATATATATATATATATATATATATATATATATACTTATATATATATATATATATATATATATATATATATATATATATATATATATATATATATATATATATATATATATATATATATATATATATAAATATATATATATATATATATATATATATATATATATATATATATATTTATACATACATATATATATAATTATATATATATAATTAATACATTAAAGTCTGGATTCTCTCAACGACCTCAGGATTAGAGCCCCAGGCGAAATCACTCAAAGACTAATTATCTGACCGGCCGGGTTTCGAACCCTAGGCCAGGATACCTGTAGGACATTGACCATTCTTGTGTATATATTACTGTCAATTTCAGTTTTTTTTCAATTAAAAATGAAGTCAATCCCTCTTCACCATCGTAGCTAATTGGTAGATTTGTGATTTGGCATTCCTTTAATGACAAATTTTGCTCATTTAAACCTTTTTTTCATATAACAAATAAGCCATATAAAATAATACATTAAAGTTTGGATACTTGTAACCACCTTCGGATCAGAGCCCTAGGTGAAATTACTCAAAGACCATAGTATCTGAACGGCCGTGTTTCGAACCCTGGTTTATGATACCTGTATACATTGACCATACCAGTCAGCCACTAAGAAAGATAAAAGTCAATGACAATCTTTCTGTACATGGGTTGATTTCTATTCAGAGTACAAAAAAATTAAAAACCATTTAATAGAAATTTATGAAAATTCTTGTAACTTTCCTTTAGGTGACTTATAAATGAGTAGCAAAACATAAATGTTCCGGACATATTTCAATGACCGCCATCCCAAATGAGGCGCCTGCCTTAATATATTAAAGTCTGCATTCTCTTATCGACCTCGGGATCAGAGTCCTAGGCTAAATCACTCAAAGACTATAGTATCTGAACGGCCGGGTCCCGGACCCTGGTCCAGGATACCAGTATGACATTGACCATACCACTCAGCCATGAAGAAAGATAAACGTCAATGACAATTTTTCTTTACATATACCTGCTAAATTAAAGTTTTATATACTTAGAATTGAAATCAACCCATCTTCACCATCGTAGCTAATTGATAATTTGGTGACTTGGCATTCGATTAATGATAAATTCTGCACATCTAAACGTGATTTTCCTATTTCAAATAAGCCATATATATTAATTCAACAGATATATGTACAAAAGAATTGCCATTGACTTTAATTCTTCTCCGTGGCTGAGTGCTATGGTCAATGTCATACAGGTATCATGGACCAGGGTTCGAAAACCAGCCGTTCAGATACTATAGTCTTTGAGGGATTTAGCATAGGACTCTGATCCCAAGGTCGTTAAGACAATCCAGACTTTAATGTTAAGGAAGTTGCCTCATTTGGGGTGGCGGTCATAAAATATGGCCGGAGCATTTATGTTTTGCTACCCATTTATAAGTCACCTAAAGGAAAGTTACAAAAATTTTCATAAATTTCTATTAAATGGTTTTTAATTTTTTTGTGCTCTGAATAGAAATCAACCCATCATCACCATCGTAGCTAATTGGTAGTTTTGTGAATTGTAATTTCGATTAATGATAAATTTTGCACTGTTAAACCGGGTTTTTTATGTTTCAAATATGCCAAATTAATTAATACTTTAAAGTCTGGATCAGAGCCCTAGGAGAAATCTCTCAAAGACTCGTGTGTATGACCAGCTGAGTTTCAAACCCTGTTCAAGATTACCTGTATGACATTGACCATACTACTCAGCCACGAAGAAAGATAAAAGTCAATGACAATTCTTCTGTATATAAACCTGTCTAATTCAGGTTTTTTTTGTACTTAGAATTGAAATCAGCCCCTCTTCACAATCGTAGTTAATTGGTAGGTTTTTGACTTGGCATTCGATTGATGATAGATTTTACACATTCATATGTGTTTTTTATATTTCAAATAAGCTTTATATATCAATAAATTGAAATCTGGATTTTCTTAACAACATCGGGATCAGAGCCCCATGCGAAATCACTCAAAAAGTATGGTATATGACCGGCTGAGTTTCGAACCCTGTTTAAGATTACCTTTATGACACTGACCATACCACTCCTCCACGAAGAGAGATAAAAGTCAATGACAATTCTCCTATAAATATACCTGTCGAATTCAGGTTTTTTGTACTTAGAATTGAGATCAACCCACCTTCACCATCGTAGCTAATGGGTAGGTTTGTGACTTGGCATTGTTTGCTGAACCGAAATTTATAAAATGTTCTCCATTTTCATTTGCAACTTCGCCAAGCACCTCGACATCCATCACATGCTGCACCCCTTGATTATTCCTTCCAACTTCCGCTTTGACGTTGACAATAACAATTTTCATATCTCTCTCTCTTTCTCTCTCTCGGGGATCTCATCTATTACATAATATTCATCTTTCCTTTCTTCAAGGGAATCAATTGTTTGTGCGAAACAAGCTATAATATTCATATTGCACTGCCTTAAATTGAACTTTGATAGTAACAATTTACTAATCACAGCTCTTCAATCTGTTAAAGACTTTTCTGCCTTGGAGTCCTCATCATTCCAACAACTTCTCTTGCAACTCCATATTTTCTTCATATATATATATATATATATATATATATATATATATATATATATATATATATATATATATAAATATACATACTGTACCTAAACAGTATTTGTATGTAAAATACTGTAGTTGTTGCAGACTCGGAAGAGAAGCTTGGCCGATTAGTGAAAGTATTTGAAAGGGTATGTGAGAGAAGGAAGTTGAGTGTTAATGTGGTAGGAGTAAGGTTAGGGGATATATATGTCATGTTGAATGGAGAGTTATTTGAGGATGTAGATCAGTTTATGTACTTGTGGTCTGTTGTTGCAACAAATGGTGTAGTGGAAGATGTACAACAGAGAGTGAATGGAGGATGCAAGGTGTTGGGGCCAGTGAAGGGAGTGTTAAAGAATAGAGGATTAGGCATGAATTTAAAAACAATTCTATATTAGAAAGTGATTGTACCAACTGTGATGTATTGATCGGAGTTATAGGGAATGAAAGTGACGGGGAGACAGAAATTGAAAGTATTTTGTATGAAGTGTCTGAGGAGTATGGCTGGTGTATCTCAAGTAGATGGGGTTAGAAACGAAGTAGTGAGGGTAAGAACTGGTGTAAGAAATAATTAAGCAGTTAGTGTGGATATGAATGTGTTGAGGTGGTTTGGTAATGTATAGAGAATGAGAAATGGCTATCTGCTAGAGAAGGCGATGAATGCAAGATTTGATGGGAAAAGTACAAGAATGCATAGCAGCAGAAGAGATCCAGCCTGTCCCTTTGAAAGAGCCAACATCCTCTCTCCTTGAGTGCCTTGAGTGAGTGCCCTTTCCAGTGTGAATAAGTTCTTTATCCAAAATATATGTTGTATAATGTGTTCAAATGCTGATAAAGCCATTGAATAATATTTCCAGTGCATTCTATTAATATAACTGGCCCTGTGAGATTTAGGTAAAAACAGTAAAGTGTATTTATTTTGGCTTAACTGTTCAATTACCTCGTGTGATCCAAAAACCCAAAGTGTATCAGTAATTTTTATGTAAATTTTTTTCAGGATTTAATCATCAGATTAGTAACGTGTTAACTATTGTCCTTAATTATCAAGCTTGAATATTTTTATAAACCAATTTCCAGTGAAACAAGAAATTGTATAATTTTCATAAATATCATTATTTTGTCAAAGTCTAAGAATTTCTTCAGATTTCCTATTTCGACTGATTCATTTTGGAGATAATTTTCGGTATTAATATTGTATTTTTTATAAAATATACTTATTATTGTGAATTATGTATAATTTTGATCAATAGTATATCTTACAGAGCTCTCGTAATTCATGAATAAGAATTAGAGTAAGATGTTGTTTTGAATTGTTCAAGTAATTTTGTTTTGAATGTACTTGAGAGACCTTTGGATAATCAGTGATTTTATATATCGCTGTCTGGGAGTTATATAATTTTCTCAGAGCTCGAGTATAATTTTTTTTTCTAGTGTAACAGATTCATATGAAATTGAACTAATAAGTTTAAAATTATGGACCCTATGTCATTTTCCAACTGTAATATAAAATGTATATAACAATGTATATATACACACACACACACACACATATATATATATATATATATATATATATATATATATATATATATATATATATATATATATATATATATATATATATATATATATATATATATATATATATATATACATATATATATATATATATATATATATATATATATATATATATATATATGTATATATATATATATATATATATATATATATATATATATATATATATATGTATATATATACTAATATATATGTATATATATATATATATATATATATATATATATATATATTTATAAATATACTGTATATGTATATATTCATATATATATATATATATATATATATATATATATATATATATATATATATATATATATATATATATATATATATATATATATATATATATATATATATATATATATATATATATATGTGTGTGTGTGTGTGTTAGTGTTAGAATGTTATACGCACACATCGTGGCTCTATCTCATCTCTTCAGTGTGATATAGAGTTATTAGACTTGTAGGTTACTTCTTAAAATAATTCAAAGTTTAAGTTAACTTTAAAACAGTTTATTGTTAGTTCCCTAACGGGAGTATGGATGGCTTGGTCGGATGACGATTCCGTATGAAAAGATGAATAAAACTGCCTAACAATAGGCTTGCGTCGATAACGTAGTATTAGTTATCTCAGCGTTTATTACAAATACAAAGATAATATAATCATGCAGCCCTATATCCGGAAGCCAGGTGGTTCCGGTAGGGATCAATAGGTCAACTATTTCTCACGGGAGGCTTGTGACATGTTTACAAGACATAAAATAATGTTTACCTATGCAATGCTTCAATGATCCCTTGGGTCATGGGTTTATAAATGTATAACCTACATTACCTCGGACAGCTACCTTCAAGTATTGAACATTACAAAAAATATGTTTCCTAGGAGTGTGACTGGATATATATTTTAGTCATAGCCATAAACAAATGATTAAGGATGAATATGCAAAAAAGGTATATGTAAAAAAAAGAATACATACTTAACATACATAGTCATAAACAAAGAAAAATGCATGGAAAATACAGATCCATATATGCTATAAATGGCATATTGCTAGCAAATGATTATGAGGTACAAAATAAAACTGAACATGTACATACGAATTGGTAACTTGTTAAAGAATAGTTGTTACCTTCGTTAAAGATACAGTTATATCATAATTGATATTATTGGTCATTAGTAACTGATTAAAAATATTTTTTACCTTGGTAAAGATATAATTACATCAAATTGATATGATTGTTCATTAGTAATTGATTAAGAATATTTGTTACATTGGTAAAGACATAAATACATCAAATTTTTTATTAATGTGCACAAGATAAAAATTCCTGGTACGTACATGCACCATGGTTTCATAATATATATATATATATATATATATATATGTATATATATATATATATATATATATATATATATATATATATATATATATATATATAGGGATTAGATATTTTATTAGGTGCCCAAAAGATACTTTTGATGTATAGGGCTACAATATTTTATTAGGTGCCCCCCAAAAAAGAATATTTTTTAACTGTTTATATAGTAATCACACATGCATTGTCCTGGAGTCTCTTCAACTAGATATTACTATCGTACTGACCGCTTTTCACACAATTCACATTTCCAGACAATTTTACTCCCCTGAGTCAAGTGAAATGGCCAATTTCAAACGGCTCTAAATGTAAATGCCTTCAATGCAATAGGGGTGTTGTCTGGACATGGCGAAACGTTCCTCTGGAGCTCCACCTGTTTTTGCCTCAACATACGCCAAGCGTTGTATGAGAGAGGTAAGAATGGGATTGTAATGGTCCACGTGAAATTCACAAAGTAGGCCCGTTCCTTGAAGACGTCCTGATGCAACCGTCAACTGCAATGAAGACCTGGGAGTGGGACGTGGATCCGTCTGGGCATGTTACATTGAAGCCGGCCTTTTCATATTGTATCCATGAGCCGTTGTTCAATCTGTAATTGAACTTATTATCGTCAAATGGATAAAGTTTTTTCAGGCAATCTTCATATGTATAGGAGAAAGAACCGTTTAGCACTATACCTAACTCGCATGAATCCATTGATATATGATGGAATTCAATGGAGTCAGCTGTACATACTTTATTATTCATTGCTTCTGAACAGTGAGTTAATTTATCTAAGTCTCTAATGAGCATATATGTTTCCTTATCAGGGGAAGTCAATACGTGTCCTGTCAAACTGGATATTACTGGATTGAGTTATTCGTCATGAAAGTTGGGAATGATGATATTTTGTATGCTTGCCATGTGTCAGAAGAATCAAAGGGAATTGTAATCATCATCCTGTAATTTTCAACGCTTACTGATATGAAACTATAATAAAATTCTAACTTATGCACGTTTAACAAAGGAACATAACCCATTTTCTTCCATCCGTTCTCCAATATTAACATTAGGTCTTTAATTGGCAAAAGATGTGGTGATAAAACACCCTCAGTTGTTAACGTAATAGCTTCCACACAGTCTTTTGATATCTCAATAAAATGTGAAATTTTAGTATGGATATGATCTATTTTTGAATTATAATACGTTAACGTTGCCAGCAAATTTTGTACTTCCATTTCTGACTGATATTACTTGAATGTTCGTTCACCATACTCATTATTTGATTAATTGATGTTAATTGATTCTTTAGTACTGATAAAACTAGTTAGTTTTCATGTTCTAAAAACTCAATTTTCTTATTTTGATTACTGATTTTAAGACGAATTGAAATTCCTAAGCCTAAACTTGCAATAGATCCAAAGATGTTTAGTGCAGCAAAAAGAAATGGGTTAGGTCTTTCAAGGTTATTGTGTCGAAGATTCCACATCAATAGGTCACGAGCCAGAGCTTCTGCCTCATCAGTTTTATTTTACAAGTCGTATTATAGCATTTTTGCAACGGTTAGTGTTGGTGCCAGCGATCTCTCTGTATTAAAAGGAAAATGTTGTCTCTGCATTTCATTTAATGAAGCAGTGAACCTTGATATGTCGCTCTTTAAGTTAGTGATGTCATCCTCTGGGAGCAAAATCGCTTGCAAATCTACTTCTACAATTATATTGCTTGCTATAATGAAAACGTCTTCTGTTCTCTCTACAATAGTGCCATATTTAAAATCCATAATTTCAGTTTTAGGGCTCTTCCCATACGAAAAAAAATGTCTGACAGAACAATATCACTCCTAACAACGAAGACTTCATTTTGGAAACCTGCAATGAGAAAAATATATGTGATTACTCCTGTTGTAAAAAAAAAAAAAAAAATACACACAAATATGATACAAGTTTCAATGATACAAAAATTTCCCTCACTTCCTTCTCTCTTATTTTAATTTCTTATGTGAGCCAATGGTACAATTCTCTCATCAGTGGGTTGGGATAAGTTTTGAACTCTAAATCTATTAGCCGTTAATGTTTCTAAAATGTTAAACGGGCCTTCAAACTTAGGTGTAAGTTTGTAATTGAGTCCTTTGTGTACGTATACTTGTATGTATACCTTATCAACCACGGTATATGGTTTAGTTGGCTTCACTATTTTATCATGATTCCTTTTCATTATGATTTGTGATTCTTCGAAATTCTCTCGAAGGATATCATAACGACTTATGCTTCCATTCATAACATCCTTTAAAGGATTTGATAAATTAGTTGTAGACGATAATACATGGAGAGGCGTTCTAGCTGGGGTACCGTACATTGCCTCGTGCGGCGACATTTTAATAGATACATGATATGAGTGATTCAGAGTACTTAGTATCGCATGCATGGCAATATCCCTGTTGGGGTCTGATCCCCCTAATGTAACTCTTAATATGTTGAAAATCTTCCTATTCGCTGTTTCCATTAGCCCATTCGACTCTGGGTGATAGATCATGGTATTGATTTTCTTTATGCCAAGGAAATCACACAATGAGTCTGAGATTATCATGTGTGGAATTCCATGTTTATAAATGTAGCACTCGTAAAACTTCCTAGCGCATTCGATCGCAGTTTTAGTTTTAAGCGCTATCAGTTCTGTATATCGAGTCCAAGCATCTATAATTACTAAGAGGTGCTTATTTCCTCTGTGTGACTCGTAAAATCCTGTTAATAAATCTAAATGTACTCTTTCATAGGGTTGATTTGGCACGGGATAAGCCCCTAGGCTGACAGGTGTCGTCCTGTGCCCTTTGTTTTCCTGACAAGTGCGACAATTAGCTATGTGCTCTTTTATATCTGTAAGCATCGTATGCCAATAAAACAATGATTTGGCTTTCTGTGACATTATAGAGAACCCAGGGTGGCCATGCAATGGATTTGCATGCAACCAATTTAGGAAAGTGGGTATAAGTGAGATTGGTACCCCTACCTGGTCGTTAGTCACCTGTGGTGTATTGCGAGTTTTCCTTGTCGCGGATCCACAAAAAATATTATCTTTGATTATATGATTCTGCTGTGTATACTTTATATATTCCTTTTCCTTAGGATTTCCGATCAAAGCATTAATAATTTTTTCTAATTGCTGATCTTTTCTTTGCTCAGTCTGTATTAGTTCAGCGCTCCAACCCAGATCTTCCTGTTCAGATACAGTTTTAACATTAGGCATGGATGTTGATATATCTATTAATTCAGCTAATGGCTCCGTACAAGATGACATGGGGTTGTATGATAATGCATCAGCAATGAATTTGCTTTCCCAGATAAATACCCAATCCTCACGCCAAAGTCTTGTATGATCAAATGCCACCGAGTTCGTTTGGGGCTGTGACTAAAGCCTTTAAAGAAGTCGGTTAGGGTCTTATGATCAGTAAGAACCTTGACGGGATAACCGTATATTATGAACTTAAAATGCACTAGTGAATTAACCATAGCTAGCCCTTCCTTGTCTATTACTGCATATTTACTTTTGGAAGATCTCAGTTTACGTGAATAAAAAGATATCGGGATAACTGTTTGTCATATTGCTGAAGCAATACCCCACCTACTCCTAGGTCTGAGGCGTCTGTTGCAATGAAGAATTCCTTACCGAAGTCTGGAAATTTTAAGATAGGAAAACTACAAAGTTCATCTTTCAAGGTATGAAACGCCTGTTGATGCTGCTCAGACCATATGAAATCTACGCCCTTCTTTGTAAGATCGGTTAGGGGAGCGGCTATTATTGAATAATTGCGTATAAAACGCCTGTAATACCCATTACATCCCAGAAAGAGCTGTATTCCCTTGACATTAGTAGGTATCGGAAAGTTACGGATAGCCAACACCTTTTCGTGGACTACTTTAAGACCTTGACTAGACACCGTAAAACCTAAATAGACTTATTATATTTTGAAGAATTCACACTTACTAATCTTTACCCTTAAATTATGCTGTCTTAGTCTCTGTAGCACTAGTTCCAGTTTACGTAGATGTTCTTCTAAGGTATTAGAAAAGATTACAAGGTTGCCCATATAGGCATGCAATATGTCCCCTAACAAGTCTCCAAACACTATGTTAATCATTCTTGTAAATGTTATCGGAGCACAACGTAAACCAAAGGGCATACGTAAATATTCATAATGTCCCCTGGCTATGCTGAAGGCAGTTTATGGGATACTATCTTCTTCTAATGATATCTGGTGAAAGCCTTTAAGTAAGTCCAAACTGGTAAAATATTTTTTCTGACCTAGCAAAGATAAAATATCGTCAGTACATGGCACTGGGAATCGATCAGCGATCGTTTCCTCATTTAAGCAACGGAAGTCTACACAAATACGCCATGTTCGATCTTTTTTTGGTACAACTATTAATGGAAAATTATAAGGGCTGTTTGATTTCCTAATGACTTTCTTCTAGCATTTTACATACTTTGTCATTTATCTCATTCTGGAATTTCACAGGGAGTCTGTATGTGGGTACAGAGATAATTTTCTGCTTGGGAGGCAGATATAATATCTGTTGAAGGTGATGAGGTGCCGGTGATGGGAGATGAGAATAAGAAAGATATTACAATAGAGGAAGTGAGAAGAGCACTAGATGAAACGAGAATAGGAAAAGCATCTAGTATGGATAGTGTGAGAGCTGAGATGTTGAAGGAAGGGGGTGTGACTGTACTTGAATGGTTGGTGAGATTGTTTAATGTGTGTTTTGTGTTGTCAATGGTACCAGTAGATTGGGTTTGTGCATGTATTGTAACACTATATAAGGGTAAGGGAGATGTGCATGAGTGTTGTGCAAGAGGTATTAGTTTGTCGAGTGTAGTTGGAAAAGTGTATGGTTGAGTAAAGATTAATAGGATTAAGGATAAAACAGGGTGGTTTTAGAAGAGGTAGGAGTTGTATGAATCAGATTTTTACAGTTAGGTAGATATACAAGAAATATTTAGCAAAAGGTAAGGAGGTGTATGTTGCGTTTATGGATTTGGACAAAACGTATGATAAAGTTGATAGGGAAGCAATATGGAATGTAATGAGGTTTTATGGGGTTGGTGGAAGGTTGTTGCAACCAGTGAAAAGTTTCTACAAATGTAGTAAAACATATATATATATATATATATATATATATATATATATATATATATATATATATATATATATATATATATATATATATATACATATATATATATATATATATATATATATATATATATATATATATATACACACATATATATATATATATATATATATATATATATATATATATATATATATATATATACATATATATATATATATATATATATATATATATATATATATATATATATATATACAGTATATACATACATATATATATATATATATATATATATATACATATACATATATATATATATATATATATATATATATATATATATATATATATATATATATATATAATATATATATATACGTATATACGTATACAAATACACACACACACACACACACACACATATATATATATATACATATATATATATATATATATATATATATATATATATATATATATATATATATATATTTATATACATACATACATATACCAAAGGCACTTCCCCCAATTTTGGGGGTAGCCGACAACAACAAGAAACAAAACAAAAAAGGGGACTTCTACTCTCTACGTTCCTCCAGCCTAACCAGGAACTCAGCCGAGTTCAGCTGGTACTGCTAGGGTGCCACAGCCCAACCTCCCACATTTCCACCACAGATGAAGCTTCATACTGCTGAGTCCCCTACTGCTGCTACCTCCGCGGTCATCTAAGGCACTGGAGGAAGCAGCAGGGCCTACCGGAACTGCGTCACAATCGCTCGCCATTCATTCCTATTTCTAGCACGCTCTCTTGCCTCTCTCACATCTATCCTCCTATCACCCAGAGCTTTCTTCACACCATCCATCCACCCAAACCTTGGCCTTCCTCTTGTACTTCTCCCATCAACTCTTGCATTCATCACCTTCTTTAGCAGACAGCCATTTTCCATTCTCTCAACATGGCCAAACCACCTCAACACATTCATATCCACTCTAGCCGCTAACTCATTTCTTACACCCGTTCTCACCCTCACCACTTTGTTCCTAACCCTATCTACTCGAGATACACCAGCCATACTCCTCAGACACTTCATCTCAAACACATTCAATTTCTGTCTCTCCATCACTTTCATTCCCCACAACTCCGATCCATACATCACAGTTGGTACAATCACTTTCTCATATAGAACTCTCTTTACATTCATGCCCAACCCTCTATTTTTTACTACTCCCTTAACTGCCCCCAACACTTTGCAACCTTCATTCACTCTCTGACGTACATCTACTTCCACTCCACCATTTGCTGCAACAACAGACCCCAAGTACTTAAACTGATCCACCTCCTCAAGTAACTCTCCATTCAACATGACATTCAACCTTGCACCACCTTCCCTTCTCGTACATCTCATAACCTTACTCTTACCCACATTAACTCTCAACTTCCTTCTCTCACACACCCTTCCAAATTCTGTCACTAGTCGGTCAAGCTTCTCTTCTGT
>NC_090752.1:25077640-25080140 GCF_036898095.1 Palaemon carinicauda
ATACTTTGACATAATCGGTAAGAATTTATTCCCATTGTTTGAAGAAATAAATATGTTTTTGATTCTGTTTCATTCATATCATCGTGGCTTTATCTTTCCAAGCATTATTAATATGCATAAAAATATGACAGTGATCGAATAAAACTTTCACGTGAAACTAATAATTGGATATATTAAAAAGTATCGTCAAAGCCCTCTCTCAATACTTTCCGTAAAATGTTCCCTTATTCGGAAATCCGTGTTATTCGCCTCACTGTGCTATTCGGCATGTCATTATACAATTAGATATAAGCCAATTAGGTAACTGCAGCATTGCTTATACATATAGTTTAAATTATCGATTTGTGTTTTTTTTTGACATTTAGGCTACATACATATCTATACATTTCTCTCCAATGAAAGAAAAGTATTATCACCATTATCATCTCCCCCTACGTCCATTGACGCAAAGGGCTTTGGTTAGATTTCACCAGTCATATCTATCTTGAGCTTTTATTTCAACACTTCTCCATTCATCATCATTTACTGCACACTTCATAGTACTCAGCCATGTAGGCCTGGGTCTTCCAACTCTTCTAATGCCTTGTGGAGCCAAACTGAACGTTTGGTGAACTAATCTCTCTTGGGGAGTGCAAAGAGCATGCCCAAACCCTCTCCCTCTACTCCTCATCATGATATCTATAACGTTAGTTGTAAGATGTCTGATGATTTCAGCTTATTGCTCACCTGAAATGAGTGAAGAATTATTAGTAACTATCCATGAACTAATTCCTTCCGATATCACCAATATAACGTTGGTTGTAAGATATCTGATGATTTAAGCTTATTGCTCAGCTGAAATGAGTGAAGAATTATTAGTAACTATCCATGAACCAATTCCTTCCGATGTCGCCAATTTTTCTCTGTGGGATTTAATGATACCTTGGACTTCTGATTATATTGCTCTGACTCTGCTAACAACCAACTCCCAAGTGTGAGCCTCGAGCGTCTCATAAACAAATCTCAGAAACCAAAACATTGCTACATAAGAGCATTGCTCTCAAAAGACTTAAATCCTACTCCAGTACAAAAGTATAAAAATCACATCCTATCTTTGAGGTAATTAATAAATGTTTGAACCTTAATATCAAAATACATCGTTTCAGTTCTATACATTCTTGAACATGTCTTATCAAATCAATATGATGCAATGTTCCGCAATACACGTAACATTTGAGGTAATACAGTGCATTATTACGGTAATACATACCAATATCAGCTACATATGGCACTCGGGTAATCTCTCTTACTGTTTCATTTATAATCTTGTCCTGCCATTTAACTCCCAATATCCTTCTGAGGGTTTCCTTCTCAAATTTACTCGATACATTGGATATTGTTTCATTGTCATACAATAACTTGTGTCTATAGAGTAACACCGATCTCACTAGACTGATATATAGTCTAAATTTTATATGTAATTTTAGGCGATTTGATTTATAAATTTTACTTAACATAACCATTGTCTGATTAGCTTCTTTCAATCTTTCACTAAACTTTAATTCTAAAGACCCTGTATTGAAGATCATAGTTCCTAAATACTTGAATGATTCTATCCCATTAATCCTTTCTTCTTTCAGTGATATTTCATCTTCAATTGCATACTACATTTTCATCATCTCTATCTTTCTTTTATTTATCTTCAGCCCCACATCGTGTGATATTTCATGCATTCTGGTAAGCAAGCATTCCAAATCCTTTGGTGCTCGGCTAAACAAGGAGAGCATCATCAACATACTCTATGTCTGCTAAATTCCTATCACCAATCCAGTCCAATTCTTCCACACCATCTGTGACTGTTCTACGAATTACAAAATCCACGAGGAAGATAAACAACGTAGGTGACAACACATTGCCTTGGATTATTTTGCTGTTCACTGGAAATTCAATTAGTAAGACTTCATTAACATTAACTTTACACTTTCTATGCTCATGAACAGACTTGATAAAATTTACATATTCAAGAGGAATTCCACAATAACGCAGAACTCTCCACAAAATTGGTGATGCACACTATCAAAGTCTTTTTCATAGTCAAAAGAGACCATATAAAAGGGATTTCTATATTTTACGCATTACTGTACAACATGTCTCAAAATAAAAATTTGGTCAATGCAACTTCTACATCTTCTAATTCCTACTAGTTCAACTCTCAGCTTACCATCAATCTCTCTCTGTAGTCTCTTTAAAATAAACTTACTATATATTTTCATAACAAATGACCTGAGTGTTATACCCCTGTATTTATTACAATCAGTCAGGTCTCCTTTTTTTACTATTTTCACCAACACTCCTAACTCCCACTCGTCAGATATGCCTCTTCATGCCACATTTTACAAAATAATGTAGTAAGTATCCGAGGAGTCACTTCATTTTCGACCAGTATCATCTCGACAGTTATTCCATTGCATCTAGGGGCTTTCCATATCTTTAGTTTTCGAAAGTAGCTTCATCTTCGAAT
>NC_090752.1:25087640-25099193 GCF_036898095.1 Palaemon carinicauda
TTTTACGGGCATACGGCTTGCAGGACTCACGCCCCTTGTGCCGACAAGAAAGGGGATCTGAAGTTTTGGAATCCACTGAACTGTACGGTCTGCCAGGCTCACCTAGTTGAAGCCTTCCATAACCCTCCCTCAGCGGAGGTCAGAGACATTTCTCGTGAAAAGCTACGCAAGTGGGTGCGTGGCTTCCAGAAAAATGCCACCGGACCTTACCTGGCCACCGAAGAATTGAGGTCACTCCTGTTCCCTAAGGCCTCCCCTGATTCAGTGGTACCCAAAGACGTGATTCCCATTGTCCAACTTACAGTGGAACCTGATGTTGTCATGGCTCAGTCCATGCATGAGTGCCGCCTGGATTCCGAAGATGACGAACAGATGTCGGATGTCTCGGAAGACACGGAGAAGACGCTTATGGCTCAAGGAGCCGAAGATGACGAAGACAAGGTGGAATACGCCGAGTCGGAGCAAGAGGTCGCTCCTCCTTCCATCCCCGCTCCTACTCCTACACCGACGGAAGTGTCTATTCCGTCTACCTCCTCGACCCCGGATCCCTCTTCTTCCACTCAAGAAATGATCCGACTGATTAGAGCCGTCATGGACGACAGGTTGAAGGAGAATCAGGAGTTCATCAGGTCCATGATGGGATCCAGAGAACCGAAGAGGATTTCGGTTAAGGATCTCCCCGCTTGCTCACATGCCAACCCGTGGAGGTATGCTGAGCATATGGTTATCGCGACCGGCAGGATCTTCGTCAGCGATAAGATCGGCACGGTCCCCTTGGAAGACGTGGAGTTCTTCCCAAACTTTGAGGCCTACCCGGACTGTTACGTCCGTCTGCGTTCTGAACCTGCCTCGAAGGAAGAGACCGAACCGAAGGAAGAGATAGTGTTCGATCTCGCAAAGGCCCAGGCTATGCTAGCCACCACATTCAAGAGTAGGGGCTTTACCTGCTCTAAGCTTCCGGCCCTGAGCAAGAAGCACCCTACTTATGTCGCACCTGAAAGTGCGATTCTTCCATTCCTGGAAAAGGCCTTAGCTGCGTGCCTTAAAGCTGCGGAAGAGGGGAAAGCCTGCCCTGCACTGGAGGAGTGCAGACCCTTCTCCATAGTAACTCCCCCTGACGCTCGACACTGGAAGGATGTCCAGCATACTTTCGTCGTGGGAAAGCTAGATCCTGACGTCGCCGGACGTCAGTTTAATGAAGACCTCCCTAAGCTCAACGATCACCTCCTTCGTCGGGAACAAGATACGAAGGAGAGGCTCGCAGCATCCTTATCTCATCAAGTCCAACTTGAAATTATGGCCTGTGACACCAGAGTACCAGACCACTACATGGTACTCTCCAAATCCCACATGATGACCGTGATGAAGGACTTGTACCACTTCATAAAGGCTCGGAGAGCCTGTCGTGAATTCGTGTTTGCAGGTGCCACCGTGAAACACGAACCCCGGAGGCTGATTTCCTCCAACATCTGGGGTAAACACCTCTTTCCTTCTGACCTCGTGAAGGAAATCACCGACAGAGCCGCCACGGAGAATAGGAACCTTCTCCACAAGTGGGGCATGTCCAGGAAAAGGAAACCCTCTCAGGACGACGGACCTCAACCTAAGAGGAAATCCCAAAAACAGAAACCCCAGCAACGTCAACAAAGACGTCAGTTTCCGGGACCCGCTACCTCCCAAGTGGTTGCCCAACCACAACAGACCTTTCAATTGGTCCCCCAACCGGTGTTGTCACAGTCACCGGTCTTCACCCCTGCTTTCGAGCAACAGTCAACTACCTTTCGTCCCAAAGGTAGAGGCTCATACAGAGGTGCAAGCAAAGACGCTTCTCGCCGTCCCTCCAGAGGCAGAGGAGGAAAGGGAGCTAGCGGCCGAGGCAGCAAGCCCTCGGGACACCAGAAGCAATGAAGTGCTTCCGGTGGGAGGAAGACTCCGCCAATTCCAGGATCGTTGGACCTTAGATCCCTGGGCACACAGCATCGTCAAGAAGGGTCTAGGCTGGAGTTGGACTCAACCACCCCCAATCTTCCAGCAATTCTTCCAACAATCAACCCCTCTTCTGGAAGAATATGTCCTAGATCTCTTGAACAAGAAGGTGATAAGGAAGGTAAAGTCCACCAGGTTCCAAGGGAGACTGTTTTGTGTCCCCAAGAAAGACTCAGACAAACTCAGAGTCATTCTGGACTTATCCCCCCTCAACAAGTTCATAGCGAACGACAAGTTCAAGATGCTGACTCTTCAACAGATAAGGACCCTTCTGCCTCGAGGTTCCTACACGGTCTCCATAGACCTGGCGGATGCCTACTGGCACGTTCCAATGAACCATCACGCTTCCTCCTACCTAGGATTTCGACTCCAAAGGAAAAGCTACGCCTTCCGGGCCATGCCCTTCGGCCTCAACGTGGCCCCTCGGATCTTCACAAAACTGGCGGATGCCATAGTACAACAGCTCCGCCTACGAAACGTCCAGGTGATGGCCTACCTCGACGACTGGCTAGTCTGGGCTCCATCGCCCGAAGATTGTGTAAAATCTTGCAACAAAGTCACCCAGTACCTAGAACACCTGGGATTCAAGATCAACGAGAAAAAATCTCGCCTCTCTCCAGCTCAGAAGTTCCAGTGGTTGGGAATCCACTGGAACCTTCAGTCACACCGCCTTTCCATCCCCCAGAAGAAAAGGAAGGAAATAGCAGGGTCTGTCAAGCGACTGCTGAAATCCAAACGCATTTCAAGACGCCAGCAGAAAGAGTTCTAGGCTCTCTACAGTTCGCCTCAGTGACAAACCCAGTGCTTCGCGCACAGCTAAAGGATGCCGCGGGAGTCTGGAGACGTTCGGCATCCATCGCTCGAAGAGACCTCAAGAGACGGCTTCCAAACAGACTGCGACTTCTCCTAAAGCCGTGGTCAGAAGCAAAGGCCCTGAAAAGGTCCATTCCTCTCCAACACCCTCCTCCATCACTCAACATCCACACGGACGCTTCGCTGGAGGGTTGGGGAGGTCACTCCCACCAAAAACAGGCTCAAGGCACCTGGTCTCCCCTGTTCAAGACGTTCCACATAAACATCTTGGAGGCCATGGCGGTCCTTCTAACCCTAAAGAAGTTATCCCCGCCGCCCTCGATCCACATCCGTCTAACCCTAGACAACTCGGTGGTAGTTCGTTGTCTCAATCGCCAAGGCTCAAGATCGCCCCAGATAAATCAGGTGCTTCTCCCAATCTTCCGTCTGGCAGAGAAGAAGAAGTGGCACCTGTCTGCAGTTCACCTACAAGGATTCCGCAACGTGACAGCGGATGCTCTATCTCGGACAAACCCGATAGAGTCGGAATGGTCTCTAGACGCAAGATCGTTCTCCTTCATCTCTCACCAAGTCCCAGAACTTCAGATAGATCTCTTTGCAACGAGCGACAACAATCAACTTCCTCGGTATGTGGCCCCGTACGAGGACCCCAAAGCAGAAGCAGTGGATGCCATGTCACTGGATTGGAACAGATGGTCCAAGATCTACCTGTTCCCCCCCACCAACCTTCTGTTGAAAGTCCTCTCCAAACTGAGAACCTTCAAAGGGACAGCGGCCCTAGTGGCTCCCAAGTGGCCTCGGAGCAACTGGTACCCCCCTGGTCCTGGAGCTGCAGCCCAAGCTGATCCCGCTCCCGGGCCCAGTTCTCTCTCAACAAGTACAGAAGTCGACTGTCTTCGCTTCATCATCGAAAATCAAGGACCTTCATCTCATGATTTTCTCTCCCTAGCCGCAAAGAAGAGGTTTGGGATCTCGAAGAAAAGTCTGGACTTCCTAGAGGAATACAAGACCGAATCCACAAGACGGCAATATGAATCATCCTGGAGGAAATGGGTCTCCTTCGTCAAGACAAAAAATCCTAAAGAAATCACGATTGATTTCTGCATGTCCTTCTTTATTCACCTTCATGGACAAGGATTAGCAGCCAATACGATATCAACCTGCAAATCAGCCTTGACCAGACCAATTCTATATGCTTTCCAAATTGATCTGTCTAGCGACATCTTCAACAAACTACCGAAAGCATGTGCTCGCCTACGCCCAGCACCCCCACCGAAACCGATCTCCTGGTCACTAGACAGGGTGCTCCATTTCGCCTCCAACTTGGACAATGATTCATGCCCTCTCAAGGATCTGACTCAGAAAGTTATATTTCTCTTTGCTCTCGCTTCAGGAGCTCGAGTCAGCGAAATAGTGGCATTATCAAGAGAGGATGGACACATCCTGTTTACCGATACAGGAGAAGTTACCCTCTCCCCTGATCCGACGTTTCTCGCCAAAAATGAATTACCCACCAAAAGATGGGCCCTTGGAGAATATGCCCCCTGAAGGAGGATGCCTCTCTATGTCCAGTAGAGAGCCTCAAGGTCTATCTTCGCAGAACTTCAAACTTTGGTGGAGGCCAACTCTTCAAAGGAGAAACATCGGGCAGCGACCTGTCACTGAAACAATTAAGAGCGAAAATCACCTACTTCATTCGCAGAGCAGATCCTAACAGTACACCCGCTGGTCATGATCCTAGAAAAGTGGCATCATCTCTGAATTTCTTTCAGAGTATGGACTTTGAAAGCCTTAAAAACTTCACGGGTTGGAAGTTCTCGCGAGTTTTCTTTAAACATTATGCGAAACAAGTGCACGAAGTCAAACATTTTGTGGTAGCCGCAGGTAGTGTTATGAAACCTGCACCTAACTCTGCGTAGAACAGTGAGTTACTTGGGACTCTAACTCTTCGGGTGCCTATGTTGACCCTCGAGCGATTCATAGTGATGTCGAAAACACTTAGTGCTTTTATAACTGTTCTTATCCCAGGTGAAATGTCATAGTTGTCACACAAGTGCCGCATGCCCTGAGCATGATGTGTTTTATCAAAGACTTGCGTTCCTCGAGAACGAGTGCCTACTAATAAACTTGAAATTCCTTTTCAGATTCAAGAGCAAGTCTTTATTACTATGTACATTATAATTACTGTAAAAGAATTTTACTTTCTGCTGTAAATTATTTAATTTCTGCATTTGTGAAATAAAATTTCTATTTTATTACCTGTGCGTCTCAATCAGCTCCTACTTACTATGAAATACATGCCTGTCATAGTTTTATTATTCCCCCTTTTTCCTTATGGTTATGAAGAAATTAAGATGCTAACTCTTAATTTATATTCACTCTGATTATGTAAGGTTCCAACACGAATACTTACTTTTAATACCCGGGAGTTGAACCATCATTCTCAATACACAGTGCCCAACCACCACTGGTCTAATTTTCAGAATGTTCCTATACAAATACCAAACATTCGGCTTCATCTCCAAGTTCTTCAAGTTCTTCTATCAGGATGAATAGCCCTTCAATACCACTTTGACGTCGGCATGGCCCATGGGAACTTCACTGCCAAGGGGGGCAGGATGCTTCTTCCCTATGGTCCTTTATCAAAGATTACTATGCTGTTTTGTCAATGCCTTGGCACTTACTATTAGGGGAAAATCTACCACGATACATTGATTCTCTGGTATTCTTCCATCAGGACGCCATGGCTTGAGCCCAAAAAACGGATTTTGAGCGAAGCGAAAAATCTATTTTTGGGTGAGATAGCCATGGCGTCCTGATGGACCCTCCCTGCTACTTCGTCCAGTTTTAGATCCCACCCTGTTCTACTGTATCATGGTGATGGGCAAGCAACTGGCTTCAGGATGAAGACGGGCGTGACGTCATTTGAGCAATGGCGCCCGTTTGTTTACGTCTCGAGTATCAGTAGTAGCCACGAGTGAGATTGGCTGTGGAGCGGCTCCCAGCTATTCTCAACCCTTACACACCGAAGCATTAACTCTGTTCGGGGTGTAGATAGCTATGTGGCGCGTTCAGACATGCGTCCCCTGTTGATTTACGATGTCTTAAAGGGAAACCTTTGGGATACTCGCTCCAGAAGTTAGAATTCTGTGATAACCTGTGGTTAAATTCTCTGGGAATATCTTAGTAGTTTTATACCCAAGGAAGCTACCAAAAAGGAACCTTCCATCAGGACGCCATGGCTATCTCACCCAAAAATAGATTTTTCGCTTCGCTCAAAATCCGTTATATATATATATATATATATATATATATATATATATATATATATACACACAGTATATATATATGTATATATATAAATATGTATATATATAATATATATATATATATATATATATATATATATATATATATATATATATATATATATATATATATATATATATATATATATATATATATATATATATATATATGTATATTTATTTATATATATACATATACATATAT
The DNA here is from genome assembly GCF_036898095.1 of Palaemon carinicauda. Classification (NCBI taxonomy): domain Eukaryota; kingdom Metazoa; phylum Arthropoda; class Malacostraca; order Decapoda; family Palaemonidae; genus Palaemon; species Palaemon carinicauda. The sequence continues at coordinate 25,093,953 of NC_090752.1, forward strand.
ATATATATAGGATATATATATATATATAGGATATATATATTTATATATATATATATATATATATATATATATATATATACATATATATATATATATATATTTTTGGGCTCAAGCCATGTCGTCCTGATGGAAGTTCCTATAGGGTAGCTTCCTAGGGTATATTACAACTACAGCGATATTCCCAGAGAATTTACCTTAAGGTACCAGAATTCTAACTCCTGGAGCGAATATCCCTCGTGAAAGGGATATCGCGACATATCAGAGGACGTATTCTAGACACGTCACATGGCAATCTACGACCTGAACAGAGATTTCGTCTCGTAGGATAGAGATTGACGAGATACGAATTCGGGAAAGAAAAAGGGGAGCCGCTCCCAAGGCTTCCCTATCCCCCGATTCGTATGCGTGCCTGGCGCCAATCCTGGCGCCATCTGTATTCCTTTTTGCGTAGCTTAACAACTCGGTGTTTTTTCCTGTTTTTCTCGCAAATCTTGGATTTATTCAGCTTTTCATGGCTTCTCCGTCTTCGTTGGCCTCGGATAAGTTGAGTATAGTGTCTATTATGTATAAATGTAGGCTCTTGGTAAAATTTTGAGTGATTAATAGGATTAATCTTTGATACAAGAGCCGTAGCCTACCAGAGGTGTCCTGGACACTGTCACTCGCTAGGTATAAATTAGTTAGTCAGAGTGACATTCCTGGTTGTTTTGCTTAATAAATTTTAGCTATTTAGCTTTACATAGGATTTCGTTTCGTGCTTAGTATTATTTGGCGAAGTATTCGCCATTCTGGCCTACGCTAGGCCATGTAGCCTAGTCGTTTGGTCCTAGTACTTAATGCATGATTTGGTTTTTCCGAGTGTAATTAAAATTTTATGAAGCTTTAGGCTATATTTTATACATTTTAGACTGTGTGGAATATTTCCAAGATTGTATACGTGAGAGTTTCGGTGAATTAGGTAATCGATTCTCTTGGTGCCTAGGCTAATTGCTTATGGAGCCTTAGTATACTTTATCATACTCCCCGGTTGCTTTCTTTTCTTCGGAGAAGGTATGCAATCCCTTTCCCTCTGTTTAAGCCTTGGGCTTATCCCTAAGTGGTTTTTTCCGAATTTATTTTCGATAAAACTATACTAGGGTGTTACTGTACCTTCCTGTTCCAGCAAAGTCTGGTTCAAAGAGGGACAGAACAACAGAGTTTTTAGTCTGAGTCCGTGTTGTCTGGCTTGGGGCAGAGTCCCCTCGCTGACCTAACACTTTCAAAGGGAGCTTAGCTCCCTTAGGTCACTACCGAAGGTTTCTGTAAGTTATGATTCCTTCTTTTGTGATCGACCAGACTAAGTCCTGTTGCTGTTCTCGGGGAGGATAAATCTTCCCTTGGGAGTAGCAACGCCTTCCTTGCTTTGGTGCTCTGGAAGCTGGCAAGTATTGCTGGCCCTTTCCCTTAGATCTCCCTTAGGCTAAGACAAAGTTCTTGGCTGCGGGTGATCTGTCACTAAAGCAAGGTTGGCAGGACCCTCTTGTCCCTTCCCCCTCTATCTCCGTAATGGCCTAGCCATTACTGTACTGTACCTTGCCGGCCGGCAGAGCTGGCCGGCAGGGGTATTACTGTACTGTACGTCATTCTACTTCTGGACCTAGTATAGGTTGGGATGTGGAATTGACTAAGCCCATTGCCGGCCGGCAGAGATGCTGGCCGGCAAGGGTCTTATGTTTTCGAGTGCTGCCCGGACCTCTCTTGGTCCCTCATCCATGCCTGCCGGCAGAGCCGGACGGCATTGGTCAAGGAAGCCTGAATTAAGTTTCTCCCCTTCCTTATATGCACTCTTTCGGTTGCCGGGCTTGGGGGTTGTGTACACTCTTTCCCGGCATCCATTCTATTTTCTTCTAGTGCTGTACCTGTCCCGGCTGCCGGCCTATGAGGCCGGCTGCCGGCTTATGAGGCCGGCAGCCGGGCAGGTGTAGTCTTCTGGTTCTTTTGCTGCCGGCTGGCATCGGTCTTGTACCTTTGCCGGCCGGCTTATGTCAGTCCTTGTCTGCCGGTCACCAAGAGTGTGGCCGGCAGCTGGGTACTACCTTGTGTAGTTGCTGGCCGGCAGTCATTGCCGGCCAACACTGCTGTTGCTGGCCGGCAGCTGCTGCCGCCGGCACAGGCATTTGAACCAGAGTGCTGCCGCCCTATAGCTGTTAAGTAGTATACTTTAAAGCTAGTTGTGGTGTGTGCCGGCCGGCAAAGGCAGGCCGGCACACATCCTCCTATACTGTACTAGTATTCTTCTGTATAGCATATACAGTAAGAAGAAAACTATAGTAAAGGTTTAGGTACAGCACTGTATCTTCTAACACTATTGTGTTTTCTTGCACAGCCCTTTGCTGTTGCCCTCAGACAGGAAGCAGAGTTCTTCCCTGTCTATTATCCAGGATTTTAAATCATTGCCTAGGTGTGAGCTCCACCTGTTTCCTCTGGAAACCTTGCATGGGTTACTCTAGTAGAGATAAACCATTTTGATTTTATTATCTGGAAGGCTGCAACAATGGGTTGTGAGGGAAACACAAGTGTGTGTCTTTCCTTTCTGAATTGTTATGCTATACTATGCATATCCAGTGATACATAGTTCACTTGATACTCATGGAAATTTCTTCTCTTTACAGAAGGACACTCCGAAGTGGGGAAGTGCTTTCTGCAATGTCAGCAGCAAGAACCTCTGCGGACATGAGTTTTGTAGGAGACACGCAGCATACGCTGTCTCCAAGGATGATCTCCGGTATTGGGACCCTCAGGTATGTACTGTGTGCACTAACCTGATTAATGAGACAATTAAATAGCTAGGAAGAAGCTTCGTACCTGGGTAAGGGCTTCCTAAAGAACACTTCTGGCCTTATCTTCCAAGTGAGAAGATGAGGGCGTATCTTTTCCCTAAGGCATCAGCTGATGCAGTGATTCCCCAGCCTTAAGAGGAGATCCCCTAAGTTCAGATCCAGGTGGATGCTGAAGTCGCGGTCGCGATGCAAGACATCCAGCTAAATGACAGGATATCTGATGTGGACGGGTGTCAGGAGGAAGACCTCCTTGCAGAAGCCCAGGATGAAGTTCAAGCCCCTCTACATCGGCCGGTCTCCCAGTAGAGCTGGGACAGGCCCTCTCTTCTATTGTTGGAATGATCCAACAAATGCAGAAGGAGAATCAGGAGAAGGCGGCTGCAATGGAACTGCGAATGCAGTGCCTTGCAGAATCACATGGGCCCCAGAAAAAGCTCAATGTGAAAGACCTTCCCTTGTGCTCAGATGCTAACCCATGGAGGTATGCTGAGCACATGCCGATGACGACTGGAAAGATCGTCATCTCGGATAAGCTGGGCTCAGTTCCCCTGGAGGGTGGAATTCTGGCCCAGCAAGGCATCATATCCGGACTGTTATGTCCGGCTGAGGAAGGAACCAGCTTCAAAGGAGGAGGCAGAGCCGAAGGAAGTCATAGTGATGGACCATGCTAAGGCTCAAGCTCTACTTTCATCCTCGATGAAAGAGAGGGGCTTCTCCAACTCAAAGGTAGCTGCATTGAATAGGAAGCTCCCTTCCTTTGTGTCCTCGCCTACTAGAGCCTTCCCCCTTTTACAGAAAGGGTTTCTGGCTGTACTAAAAGCAATCGAGGCCCGCAAGTCTTGCCCCTCCCTAGAGGAGTGTAGACCCTTGTCGCTGGCCCTGCCTATGGACCACAAAAACTGGAAGGACGTCCATCTTACGTTCTCAGTGGGAAAGTTGGAGGCTGATATTGCCGGACGTCAGTTCGGCAAGGACCTCCCTAAGCTGTCTGACTTTCTTTTGCGAAGTGAGTTCGATACAAAAGAAAGACTGACTGCCTCAATGTCTCTTCAGACTACTCTCGAGACGATGGCAAGTGACCCCAAGGTCCATGAAATGTTCATGGTAGTGGCCAAGCCTCATCTGGCCACAGTGACGAAGGACCTTTATGGCTTCGTCAAGGCAAGGAGAACTTGTAGGGAGTTCGTGTTTACCTCGGCTACGGTGAGGCACAAGCTAAAGAAACTAATCTCCTCCAACATTTGGGGAAAAGACCTTTTTCCCTACCGACTTGGTCAAAGAAGTTTTTGATAAAGCCGCCTTGGAGAATAGAAACCTTCTCCAGAAGTGGGGCCTGGCTATCAAAAGAAAGTCTTCCCCGGATGAGGGTCCTCAACCAAAGAGGAAGACTATGAGGACTAGGCTACCGTCTCGGCCAGCCAAGCCTCTTAGACAGCAACAGCAACTGCAATTGCCATTGCCCCCAGTGCCCAGATCGTGGCACAAACCCCGACCACCTTTCAGGGGTACCCCAGGCCGTGTCGACACAGTCCACGGCATTCACCCCAGCGTTCGAAGGGCAGTCTACTTCCTTTCGAGCAAAGCCTAGAGGAGCAGCCAGAGGCTCGTCTAGACGCCCCTCAAGGGGAAGGGGATTCAGGGGTGGTCGTGGTCAGGAAGGCAAGACCTCAGGACGGCAGTCCAAGTGAGGTGATACCGGTAGGAGGGAGACTTCTGAAATTTCGGGATCGGTGGACCTTCGATCCCTGGGCCCACAGCCTACTCAAGAATGGACTGGGCGGGAGCTGGTACAGCACTCCACCCCCGTACCTTCGGTTTTTCCAACACTCCACCCCCGTTATGGAGGAGTACGTTCAAGAACGGTTGGAGAAAAAGGGTGAAGCCCATCAATTTCTAAGGGAGGCTGTTTTGTGTTCCAAGAAAGACTCGGAAAAGCTCAGAGTCATTCTGGACTTGTCGCCACTTAACAAGTTCATAGTGAATTGCAAATTCAAAATGCTAACACTGCAACACATAAGAACCTTACTGCCCAAGAGGGCATATTCCGTCTCTATAGACTTGTCAGACGCCTACTGGCACATTCCAATTAGCCATCGACTCTCCCCCTACCTAGGGTTCAGGCTACAACGAAGACTATACGCCTTCGGAGCCATGCCATTCGGGCTAAACATAGCCCCAAGGATTTTTAAGAAGCTTGCGAGCGTAGCTCTCAAACAATTTCGCCTAAAGGGAATTCAGGTAGTAGCCTACCTGGACGACTGGTTGGTGTGGGCAGCATCCGAGACAGAATGCTTGCAAGCTTCCAGTCAAGTGATCCAGTTCCTAGAGTACCTAGGCTTCAAGATCAACAGAAAAAGTCTCGACTTTCTCCATCTCAAAAGTTCCAGTGGCTAAGATCCACTGGGACCTTTTGTCACACCGT